>NW_019154145.1:4438050-4558562 GCF_002288905.1 Enhydra lutris kenyoni | reverse complement strand
GGAAGGGGGTGGGGAGAGGAGAGGATGGAATGGGAGGGCAGAAGAGGGGACGGGGTAGGGGGAGAGAGAAGGCGGAGGACAGTAGGGGAAGGGAGAAGATGAGGATGGGCAAGGGGGTATAGGAGGAAGGGAGAGGATGAGAGAGAGGGGAGGGGACAGGGGAGAGGGGAGGAGAGGAAGGGGAGGAAACGGGGAGGAGTGGAGAAGCGGAAAAGGGGGTGTGGAGGGAAGGGGGAGGGCAAGAGTTGAAGGAGACAGAGCAACAGAGGTCTTCAAGAGTGGAGAATGGAAAGGAAGCGCTGAGTAGATTTACTAAGAGAACCGAGGACAGTGAGCCTTGGGAAGAGTGGTCTGGCAGAGAGCAGTCAGCACGTTGGGAAAATCGGGGAGGGCCATGGAGAGGCAAAGGGAGATCAGATCTAAAGTGGAGGGAAGGGTTTAGCCTCACAAGCTCTTTGACCGGCATTCTGATTAAAATGTGTGTGCACCTATTGAACGTGGACCTGAGGACTCCTCCAGGGCTGAGGACCGAGGCCATCGTTGTGACTTGCCTTTGCGGTAGGCGGGATGTGTCAAGGTGAATCAAGAACATTCAAGGTTCCGCACAGAGAGACGCGCCCAGTGTCCAGTCCCTCGCCCAGAGATGTGTTTGCCTCGAAGAAAGCAGGCTCGAGCTTCTGCTTGGGGACCCCCTCTCCTGGGACCCCTTCCACAGCCCCAGGAGGGGCCCTATGATTGTTCACACGGTCATGCACCATTTGCAAAGGTCAGCTGTTTAAGTGCCGTGGAGACTGCGGTCCCCTCTCTCTCTAACCCAGGGGCTTTCCAGCCACCGTGAACACAGGTGTCCTGGTCGGGGCACGTTTTCAGGAGTACTTACCGCCCCTGCCATGATGACATGGAGATACCATGCATGTGGTCCTCTTGTCATGTGAAGGCAGGGCCCCAGCGGGATGGGGCAGCAAATGAGAAATGAGGTTTGATATTTCTGGAGCCGGGAGCCGCGCCGGGAAAAACTCTCGCAACCACTAGATACAAACTAGGAAGTGCAGGATTTACCTCCGGCCAAGGCCTCATGAAACCTGAGGCTCTCCTCTCCTGGGAATATGCCGTCAGGCAGCTTGGGCCGTCATCGCTCCAGCCACGGAGCCACGGAGCCCAGATGTCTGCCGTGCACCTGCGAGTGTGGCTCGCAGAGGACGGCAGCGTCTCCAGCCGACATTCGACCCGTGACTGTAAGACTCGTGAGTGACAAAGCAGCGAAGTACGCAGTGAAACCGGCACCTGCGCGTTCACTCTCCAGACGCCGACAGCTCTGCTCTCACGGCAGCCAAAGAAAGCGTCGCGGTGAGGACATAATCCCACGCGAGGGACCCAGCTTCGTGCCCCCCCACCACAATGACGAAGGCAGAGCCCATTCCCACACCCGGTCGCACTCGCGGGGGGAGGCCCCTACGTTCTAGGGGGAACAAATCTCTTTTCAGCTGTTCTTTGGGGTTTCCTGGCGTCCGGCGGGGTTCCCAGCAGAGGGCCTCTGGCCGCAAGACCTCGCGGGCTGTTTTTGTTCCCTTTCAGCGGAACCTCTATTTGGCACCGGAACTGGTTTCCTCCCAGGTTCTGTGGGGCCGACGGGGTCTTGCTGCGTCCTCTGAGCCTGTCCTTCGGGCCGCGGGACTTCTCAGGCCGCGGCCGTGCAGAAGCTGGGACACGCAAGGGCCACGGAGACTCTGGGTGCAAGACCTGAAATCTGAGTTTTGCAATGAGGTAGAGAAGCTGGACGGGAGTTCTGTTTGGACAGCCCGCTTCCAGGCAATGCGGCCTGTCTCTGGGGTTGACAGGCTGACAACGTCTTGATGCCCCACCCCGGGCACGTGCTTTCCAACAGCCCGGGCCACGCGGCGGACGGGGCTTCACAGGGTACAGAGACCCCCTCCCCACGCCACACACACACACACACACACACACACACACACACACACAGCACGAGCAGCACGCCACAGGTTAATCCCTCCCGTGTGCTCTCCTCTGCCGACCTCTCAAACGTGCCACCGTGAACTTGTCATTGTGACTCATCAGAATCCTGCATGCGGATGTTTCGGACCGTTTCTTGGGGTTCTGTTCTTACCAGGGAAGGAGGACGTTTTCTTGGCTTCTGTCTCATCTCCCTGTCTGCACTGAAAGGCCTTCACTCACTCATGGGGAGTTTCTTTCCCTTGTTCGGTCGTGGTGACGGCAGTGGGAGACGGGGTCTGTCGGGGAGAACCGGCCGTCTCAGGCCAGGCTGGTCACACCTTCAGAGTCCTCAGGCCTTGTCCCCATCTAGATCTGCCATCTTGGCCGACGCAGTTCAGGGAAAGCTCCAAGGCTCCAAGGCCTGGCCGAGGGCGCCGTGGGGCTGGGAGGTGACCGTCCCCATAGCCCAGGCCTCTGAGGGCGTGAAGCACAGGCTTCTCTCCAGAGCCGTCCCCCCTCCCCCAGGTCTCCATAGGGATTCTTCCCTCTGATGACTCTTCTGTGTCCTTTGTGGGCACCCGACGCCCCGCCCACCTGCCGAACTGTCCCCACACGAGGCTCCCCCCACCCGTAGCTGAGGCTGTCGCAGTATATGAAACAAGCTACGTGATTCGGGGGGGCGTCCTCCATAATTCAGACACCATTCGGAATTTCGGGGCCGCTCCAGCAGAGGACCGCCTCAAGCAGCATCAAACCCGGCCCCACCCCCCAGAATGGTGGAGGGGCTTTTTGTCACCCTACCCAGCCGCTGACCTTCCTCCAATGGCGAGGACGTCTCGCGGGGATGTGCTTGGCCGCTCGGGCATCCGGGCAGCACCCTTGCAGTGAACACCGAGTCTAGCCGGGCTCCGTGCTCGGCATTCATCGGCGAGGGGCCCAAGGGGCTGGCCACTTGGTGGGCAGATGGGGGACAAACGGGTCATGCTGGTATCATGGGGTAGGTGCAGAGGCCATGGGGAGGCTGGGAGGCTCCTGGAGGGTGGAGAGGGGGTGGCCAATCTGACCGGGAGGGTAGGGAATGGGAGTCAGCCTTTCTGGAGGATGACATCAGAACTGAGTGCACAGGGTGGGGTAGGACATGGTCCCACAAAGACGAGGCAGAAAGTCACTATGCCCCTCCGTGCCCCTGCGCCTTGTCCCATGCTGTCCCTGCAGCCTGGGGACAGCAAACCCAGGCCTGCCAGCCTCCTCCGCACCCACTGCGTCCACCTGGCTGCCGCTCCGTGTGCGAGGCTCCTTCTCCGTGTTTCCAGAGCACGTCTCCATCCCCCCTCATGCCGCCGTTTGTGTTCCGATCCTCACCTCTGTGTTTCCTAAGCCTGGCACGCACGCACGTGCGACAATGGCGGCCAAAGAAGTGGCGCGTCGCCCGAGCATGAGTCTGGTTTGACCCCCGCACTTCATTCTTAGAATTGCTGTGTCCAGGAACAGGGAGCGGTGGCCCCATCGCCACCAGCATGGGTCAGACTTGGTGTCCAGGGAGGCGTCGCTGCGAGGATGGATGAAATGTGTCAAGAGGTGCATCATCTAAACACTCCGGGAAGGGTTAGCGCTGCTTGACCTGGACGGGAGAGGCTGCTGGACGAGTAGTGGCCACAGCTCTTTGAAGTCCTGAGTAGGAACCAATCTTGCAGTGCTCCAGAATCTGTCTAGAACGTAGACGGGAGGGAGAAAGGGGCCAGGGAGCAAAGTTGCAGGGAGGCACATCTCAGACCCAACAAGGAAACCCTGTCCAAGGATAAAAATTATCCAACCGTCGGACAATTGGCCTTGAACTCCCCACCGGGGGCGCATCCCAAGGAGAGGCAAAGGGGCGACCTCTCCAGGAGGTCATGACCTTTAGGCCTTGGGTCCTGGATGGCACATTAGGCCAGAGAGCCTCTAAGATGGTGTGCAGCTCGAAGACCCCGCATGTGTGAGTTCATCTCCACCTGGGGCCCTGTGGTGAGAAGGCCACACTGCGTCCATGCCCGGAGATGGAGAGGACACACCCCAGACCTCACTGGGCCTCATCACGCCAACTCTGGTCCTCGGGAGTGTTGAGGCGGGAGTGACAGCCCAGGCTTTTGACAGCAACGGTGAGTCCCGAGTCTGTGGACAGCCTTTCCCTGCCTGTGGGGATGGTTTCTCGCCCCTGCCTTCCTTGTTTGGGTCTCTCCAGAACCCAGGGCGTATGACTCAGCCCACTGCTCCCAGAGCCCAGCAGAAAGCCAGCTCTGGCCGGGGCCCCAGCAGCCCTCCTGAGACCCAGGGTAAGAAAGCAGTCTGTGGGTCCCTCTGACCTCCCTTTGGGGACATATTTGCCAGGAGCTCCGTCACAGATGGCCGCAGGAGGGTGCTTTAAGCAGTAGAGGTTTATGTCTCTCGTCTGGAGGCCAGAAGTCGGAGGTCCAGCTGTCGGCAGGCCTGGCTTCTCCTGAAGCCGCTCTCCTGTGCACAGACTCGTCTTCTCCTTGTCTGCACAGGGTCATCCCTCTGTCTGCAAATGTCCCCTTCTTATGAGGACATCAATAATACTGGATCGGGGCCCACCCTAATGGCCTCGTCTTAACTTGACGGCCTCAACAGAGACCCTATCTCCGAAAAAGCTTACATTCTGAGGTTCTGGGGGGTCAAGACTTCAACATGTGAATTTTTGGGGGAAAGAATTCAACCTCTAATGGAAGACACGTGTCTTTTCTGATTGCCCATCACAGCACTCCACACTGTGAGTCTGGATGGGAGGCCGAGCCCTTCTTCCACAAAGACACTGAGAAGCCCAGACATGGCCCAGCCGCTCCAGCCACTCCATACCAATGACCCAGGCTTAGGCCCAGCTTTGGCTGGAGAGACAACTGCGTGGGACCGTCTACCATCCCAAAGATGTGGCCAGGGCTGAGTTCTCTCCTGCTGGTGGTGGCCACCTCTACTTCCTAGGGACCACGGCGCCCCTGAACCTGTGCTCACAGCCAGCACCAGGGCAAGGGGGGCCCTGGGTTGTGGGCCGTTTCGACAGCACCCCCTAACGTCTGCCCTAGGGGCTTCCATGGCTCCCGTGCCCCTCCACACCATTTGAGGTCTTTCTTCTCTCTAGGTCCCGTCTGCCCAAATTCTGCCCAGCACAGCACCACTGCCAGGCCTTTCCTGTCCCTGTCTCTCTGCTGGCAGGCCATCTGCAGCTCGGCCACAGCTCCCGTGACTTCTGGAAGACCGGCTGACCTTCAGTCTCAGGCTGCTTGCTCCGAGAAGGTCCTCGTCGGTGGTGGGAGGCATGGAGCCTCAGAGCCAGTCAGATCCAGATTCAAACTCTAATTTACTGGACTGTGTGACTTTGGGGGAAGTTATTTAAACTCTTGAGGTCTCAGTCTTCTCTGCTTTAAAATGGGCTAATAGCTATAGCTGCCACACCCACGGGTTCTGAGGTTGAAATGAGCTAGTGCGGCGCGGGGTAGGCCTCTCGCAGGGTTCCGGTCCCCGGAGTGGGGGTGTGTGCAAGCACGCCCTTGGGGAGCGCCGTCCTTCTATCACGGGGAAGCGCTCCAAACCAGAGTCTGCTAGACACGCCACGGCAGGCTGAGAGATGAGACCAGCTCGGTGGGGAGGAAGGAAGGGGGAGCTTCACGCATGGCTGGTGGGCTCGCGTGGGCTGTTTCCACGGCCGCTTTTCCATCGATGCTGTTTCCCCAGCCCTGTGGGGCAGCACCAGGTTCTGAGCCAAGACAGCCTGCATCCCGCAGCACCCAGACAACCCCCCGCATCCCCCAGCAGCCAGGCAACCCCCCCGCATCCCCAGCACCCAGCACCTGGCAGGAGGGCCAGGGAACAGCTCTACCTGCTCCCGGCCCAGCTCCCTTGCCCGCTCTAGGTGGGACCAGGCTCCGGTCTGACTACAGCAGGGTGGTGGGAGGTCTGCAGGTGGGCTGGGCCCAGAGCTTTCTGAGAGCTCATGTGTTTGTCTGCTTGTGCAAACAAACCCGGCAGACCCATCGCTTCCGTTCACCCTGAGGCAGTCTCTACCTCATGCATGAGTTTTAATTTTAAATTTCTCCAACGAGAACAACAGAGCCATTGTTAGCTGCCTGCTTCGGGGGAGCCTTTGAACAGGTCCCTGGAATCTGTGAGGGTCAGCGGGAGCCGGCAGGGCGGGGCTGGGCTGGGTTTGACTTAAAATTGGAAACACAGGAGGCAGAGGAGCGCGGCTAGCTGGGGAGGTCCAGGAGCCCCGAGCCCTGATTTATGAGTGGCTTGGTGAAAGCCTGTGGTAATATTTATAAATTCCTTCCCCAGGGGCGGGGTGGAATGTTCTTCTGAGCCGCAGTCAGACAGCACCTTTTTGGGGGCTAAAGGGAGGTTAAGTCCAATTATTCAATGACAGAATGTGGGTGAGGAGCCGCTGGGATGTCTGCTCCCCAGAGACCCGGGGAAGGAAGCAGACCTGCAGGCCTCCTTACACTCTCAGGGACCCACTCCAGTCAGGGAACTTTTTGGGGCTCCTCCCTGGTGCTCCAGTCCCCGGCTTCCCCCTGCGCTACTCCGCAAGTCCAGGGACCTACACCTGCCAGTTGTGGTGACCACATCCTACAAACATCTACCTTGGTGTCAGGGGACGAGACAGGTCTTGGCCGCACAGAGGAAGAACGGGAAAGATGCAGACAGACACAGGTGTCCCAAGGGGCCCGAGGCTGACGTATGACCCAACACACAGAGGGACCTGCGTGTGTGCCAGGCACGGCGAGAGGCTCACACACCCACTGTGAGGTCTGGACCCACCCGCCAAGGCAGGCGCCTTCACCGAATCAAAGAGCACCTGCCCAGCGGCGTCCCTGTCAGACCTGGCGTCCCTGTCCCCAAGTCCGCAGGGTGGCAAAGGGCTGGGCCACGTGGCCAAGCTGGCCGATGACCTTGCTTGGATGAGAAGGGACGATGGCAAATGTTTTTAAAAATTGTGTTCAGGAAAGTAAAACCAAGGGGTGGGGTGGGGGAGGGAGCACAGTCAGCTCTGAGGGGCCACCTTGCCCTTGGCGCCTCAGGTTTCCCACCTGCGAGCAGGAGAGAAGCCCCTTCATCAGCGGTCTGACACGAGGGCTCCCAGGGACATGTTTCCTACCTGCTGCTCAGCACCAGACACAAGCAGTGGAGATGGGGGCTGCGGTCTGAGGGGCTGCGCTGTCTCTGGAGCCCGCGGGGAGCTTGTCACTGCGGCCCTCGTCCACAGCCTGGCTGGGAACACGGAGGCGAGGGCCTCGGCAGGGGTTTTAACAGCACCGGGCTCCTGCCTGGATGAAGGACTCTCCAGGAAAGGCTCGGAAGCCTGCTACAGGGCAGGAAGGGTCCCGCAGGCTGCCTGCAAGGATTAGGAGACCTGCCTCAGCGAAACGACCCCGCGGCCGGGTGGAAGGTACGAGAAGACGCCTCTTCCCCTTCTGGCTGCGTGTCCACAGGCAAACCGGGCCGTACTTTGAAGGGCCTTGCGAGGCTGATGCTGGGAAAGCAGGGGTTAAACGCCCGCTCCCCAGCAGGGGAGGAGGGAACCTGGGAACCCAGCCCGTCCTTACCTGGTTCTTGGCTTCCTGAAGCCTTGGTCCCACCAAAACACTGAGATGGAATCCTTTTGTCCCTGGGGGTGATGTCAGGGTTTCCTTTGGCAGGTGGGACCGTCATGCATGTTGGAACCTCTGAGGGGACGACTGGCTTGGCTCTTCTGTGCAAGGCTTGCGAGGGAGCAGTGTCCAGGACATCTGGACGCTCTGCCGGGCCGTCCCTCGCACACAGAGGGGCTGGCTGCCGACCGAACACCTGGAGGTCTTCAGCCAATCCCGACGGCAGAGGGCTGTGAGGCTTGGCTCAAATAGGCTCAGAGGGCAAGGGCCTGGGGTCAGAGCAGCGTGGTCTGCTTCCGAGCTCCTGTGCCCGGAGGGGCTCCGCAGCTGCAGGGCACTGGGGGGCTTCCTGTCCCAGATCTCGCCCGGGCCTCCCCTCAGCACTTCCCCTGGGGACTGAAGGGTGCAAGTCCATTGCCAGGCCTCAGAGTGTTAGAGCTGGAGGGGATTCCTAAAAGCGATTGCAAGAGTAGTTGTCACTTATTAAGCACCTACTGCATGCCCGGCACGTTGAGATGGTTTCTAACCCTCTCGCAAATGCTGCGCGACAGGCAGTGTTCTAGTCCTCAGTTCCCGTGGAGGAGAAGGGGCTGCGGAGAGGCCACACGGTGCGGGCAAAGGCACAATCCCAGCCCTGGAACTCTGCAGCTGGGGGCCTTGCGCTGATTTCTAAAGCTCGGCGTGTCTCGTCGTCCTCATTTGTGAGACAGGGAAGCTACTGCAGCACCCACTGCTCGGGGTGTCAGTGAGCTACTGTGCACGCAGAGGGCTCGCCACCGTGCCCGGCACCGGGGGAGCCTGCGGGAGGGGCCGCTCGCTTCCTGCAGACGTGCTGCTGGCCCTCAGCCGGCGACTGTCCCCAGGCCGGAAACCCCGGCTGTCCGACCACCGGGGATGGAAACGCGCGGCCAGGTGCCTTCTCACCTGTAATCACCTGTAGCTCCAGGGGCTCTACTGACTTCCCCATTTTATTTGAAATAAGCATTGAAGATTCGCCTTCTGTAGGCTTTACTCTTTCACTATGTTCTCCAACGCAAGGTTTCATGGCCTTTTCAGAAACCACGACAATGCAGGTCCTGCCCGGTCTAGACCCCGGATGGAGAGAGGCTCATTTCAGGGGGAAGCGGAACAGAAGGAGCCGTGACGGGGACGCGAGCATTTTATTACTCCCCCGCACTTCCCTCTCCCTCCCGCTCCAATTTCCCTCCGTGAAGCTGAACGCAAACGTGTTACAACTGACCCCAGATTTATTCCAAGCGGCAAAGGATGAATCAGACAAGCGAGCACCAGCGGAAAGGGGGTGATCTTTCTCGGGGAAACCTGATCTCAAGTGCTGACATCTCCAGCAGCCCCCTCGCCCAGGCCAGGTCCCTCCCCCCCACCCCAGTCCAGCAGCACATGGAGCCCTCAGGCCACGGAGGCTCCGGAACCCCTCCCCCAGCTCTGGGGGCTAGGGACCCGGCCCCAGTGCTGAGTGCCCCACAGGGGTCCAGCCCAGGGCTCTATGATGTCACCCTGCACCTCCCCAGGTGGCTGGCCGGTGGGACTGCACTGGTCCTCTGTTCACTGTCCAGGCAGAGTGATGTCGCTGCTGCTCCTGAGTGGCAGAAGCACCTGGTGTCTGTTGGGCTTGGGGGAGGCGTGGCCCGGCTGGGAAGCGGGGGAAGGGGTGGCAGGAAAAAGGCAACAAAGGGAGGTGCACAAAGATGGGCGGAATCACCTGGAACGGAGAAGCTGCGGAGCCCAGAGGGGCCCGAGGGATGCAGGGAGCACCGCCGGCCCGGGTTCACGCAGCAAAGCCCGGCGGCCGGGTGTGGGGGCCACAGTGCCAGGCCGGGCTCCTCACTTGGAGACCAGCATGTGGACGAACTCCTCGTAGTTCACCTGCCCGTCCCCGTCCACGTCTGCGGCCCGGATCATCTCGTCCACCTCCTCGTTGCTCAGCTTCTCCCCCAGCCTGGTCATCACATGCCGCAGCTCAGCGGCGCTCACCAGGCCGTTGCCGTCCTTGTCGAAGACGCGGAAGGCCTCGCGGATCTGGTCCTCATTGTCCCTGCCCTTCAGCTGCCTGGCCATCATGCCCAGGAACTCGGGGAAGTCCACGGTGCCGTTGCCGTCGCGGTCAATCTCGCTTACCATGTCCCGCAGCTCAGCCTCCGTGGGGTTCTGGCCCAGGGAGCGCATGACGGTGCCCAGCTCCTGGGTGGTGATGACGCCGTCCCCGTCCTTGTCAAACAGGCAGAAGGCCTCCTTGAACTCGGCCACCTGTTCCTCACGTAACTGGTCAGCCATGGAGGCTGGGTGGTGGCTGCTCTGGTGGCGGTGGAGGCTGGTGGAGCCGCAAGACAGGTGGCGGAGTGTGGGGCGCCGGCTGGCTGGCCGTCTGGCCCGGCCTTGACTGGCGGGCGCTTAAGAAGGAGCCGGGCTCTCGCTCACATGCGGACTCCCCGCCCCGTGGTTGCCCCAGGCCGGGTGCTGTTGGAACAGGAGTCCGGCACCAGGAACCAGGCTGGCCGAGGGTTGAGCTGACGCCAGCACCAGTGTGTGTGTGTGTGCTTGTGTGTGCGTGTGTGTGTGTGTGTGTGTGTGTGTGTGTGTGTGTGTGTGTGTGTGTACGGCTCCCTGCCCACCGCATTGGGAGCCGGCAGGAACCCCCGCAGGACACCCACAGGGAGGGCAGCCTGCCCAGCCCACAAGAGACTGGTTTGGGCTGTTCCTTCTGGAATCACCCCTGTCCTGTCTTCAGACCCTGCGGCCCAGAGAACAGCCAGCCTCCCTTCTGTGGCAGTTCAGGGAGGGATGAAAGGGAGAAATTGCCTTTGTCTGAAGGGAACTTCCTCTCCCTGTCTTTGCTCTCCAAAGCCTGAAAGCCTCCAGGTTCCCAAAAGGGTTTTCAGAGAAGGAACAAGGTTTTCTTCTTCAAGAGGAAGCAGACTGTCTTCTTATCTTCAGAAGAAACATGACTAGAGGCGGATTTCCCCCAACTCCTTCATTCCTATGTATGGACTGAGGGCCTACTCTGTGCATGGACTGTTCTAGAAGCTGGGACCAGAGCCACAAATGAGACAGGCAGCTCCCAGTCCTCCAGAAATTTCTCTTCCTTCTGTGAGCCAGCTAGCTAGTGAGCAAATGAACAGGTGCGATACTTGGATATTGTGACAAATGCCATGAAGGACACTGAAAGGGTGCTGGTGGGGAGAACATGGGCAGGTTGCTTCCACAGTGACGGTCAGGCTTCCTCGAGGCGGCATGTGAGGGTGCTGTCCAGGCAGGGAGGCGGAGCAGGCTCAAAGCCCGTGGGTGGGAGAGGGCTTGGCGGTGGGATGGCCAGCGTGGCTGCAGCCTGGTGGATGGGGGGGACACAAGGATATGAGGAAGGGCACACACGCAGGCCTGGGAAGAGGTGGTGGGGATTCGCGTTTCTCTCTCTGATTGATGGGAAGATATGTAAAGTCATGTCTGAAAGTCTGGATCCCTCGTTTTGGGGTAGCAGAAGAAAGGGGTGTTTTTAAGAGGAGATACTCCTAAGAAGGGGAGGGGGGAGATAATCCCTGAGCACAGACTCCTGCTCCCAGCTCCCGGGAAGCCTGGGAACTTGACCACCCACTGAGTGAGAAAGGGTCCCTCTGCCTGTGGGAATCCACGCAAATTCAAACTGAAACCCCAGAGAACCACTATGATACTGCAGAAAAGGACAAAGCTGGACTTTGAGACTCGCTGTAAGCCCACAGTAATCAAGATGGCGTGGTTGCCCAAGATCCATTTTTGGGATCGATGGAACAGAAGCATAGAAGGCCCAGAAGTACACCCACATGATACAGTTTACTGATCTTTGACAGAGGAGCAAGAGGGAGAAAAGATAATCTTTTTAACAAACGATGCTGGAGGAACAGGACATCCATGTGCAAACAGTGAATCTAGACACAGACCTTACATCCTTCCCCAAAAAATAACTCAAAATGGATTGCAGACAAAATGTAAAATGCAAAACCATAAAACTCACAGATGATGACATAGAGAGTCTGAATGACCCTGGGATCGGCAATGACACCAGCTTGTCCAGGGTCTGGGGTGGATTTAGATAGGACATCAGGGCATGATCCATGAAGGAAAGAATGGACGAACTAGATGCTAATATCTGAATGTGTCCCCCCAAATTCATAAGCCAAAGCCTCACCCCCAAAGGGATGTACGCATGAGATCATACGAGGGCAGCAGGCGCCGTGGAAGTGACACGCCATCCTGCAGAACCAGGGGCTAGCGTCACCGGAGGGCACGTGCCTGTGATTGGTCCCCCTGATGGACGCATACGGTCTGGTCTTGCTTCCTGCCTAATGTACCCGCAAGGGGGGACGTGGCCGGCGGGTGTCTGCAGGTTTCTGGATTATGGCGTCATGGTTCCAACATCCAGCCCTCGCCCTAAGCGTGTTCTTCAAAAAAGCACACGGAGAAAGAGCCCAGTAAGGATTTTAAACAGAGTGACTCATGACTCACAAAGGAGAGTGCTGGGATGGGCTACACAGGGGCCTCTCACTCGTTAGGAAACCAGTGCTTAGTTCCTGGGGTTCTGCCGCTCTCTCCCTGCAGCCTTCCCCAAGCACACAGTTTTGATCTTCAGACCCATCTAAACGCTTAAAGTGATTGAGGACCCCAAAGAGCTTTTTGTTCATGTGGGCTGTATCAATATTTACTGGATTCGAAATCACACCTGGAAAAACGTTAAATATTGAAATATATTTTTCTATACTGGTGTGCAACTTGAGAAAAACAGAAATCAAAAACTCTTGTGAAGATAATATTGTTTTATGAAAAATAGTTCTATTTCTAAAACAAAAAAAGGAGACGAGTGGCATCTAATAAAAACAATTTTGCGGGATGCCTGGGTGGCTCAGTCGGTTAGGCCGCTGCCCTCGGCTCAAGTCATGATCCCGGGGTCCTGAGATCGAGTCCCACATCGTGCTCCTTGTCCAGTGGGGAGCCTGCTTCTCTCTCTGCCTCTCCCTGCCACACTGCCTGCTTGTGCTCTCTCTGTGACAAATAAATAAATAAAATCTTAAAAAAAAACCAAAAACAATTTTGCATGTCTCTTCCTAAGTCTGGGTTTGCCGGAGCAGGTCCGCCGCTGCTGCAATGAATGGTGAGCAGATGCTTTGCCGTGAGGCGTGAATGACCCGGCTTCGCACAGGTACGCAGGCGAAAAGGAGAGATCATGTAAATGACTCAGGTCTCTGGATGTTCTTCTTCGATACTGTATCAACACTGGGCAAGGGTGGTTTCTCCAAGGTTAGTGGAATCTGAACTCATGTCAATGAACCTTCTCGCACTGTCACTAAAATCCACTGGTCACTCGCGTGCTTTGGGATTTTGTGGTGCTGCACATCGGTCATTTGGACAGTATTGGTTCACTCACCCGACTCTCACGGACGCCCACAGTGCTTTTCCTACGGTCTCTCCATGTTCGGTAGCGTATTAAGGATTCACATGCAAGGGTGGAAATTTAATAAAATTATTTCACTACTTCTAGAACATTCTTAAGTGGAACAGGCTTTTTTTTTTTTTTTTTTTTTCCCCCAATTGAGACTCTGGGGCAGCAAAGAATATAATGGTTGTGAATACAGGGGCCTCGACTCCGGCTAAGGGGCTGTGATTTTATACGCCATTGCTTTGGCCTTGGTGCAAGAGGTCAACAGAGTTAAGAAAGGCAAATAACGTCTTGGTATTATTAGGAGACTCGTTTTGACCTCCCAGGCCCTCTGAAAGGGTATTGGGGTCACCCTTCCCCCGCCCCGTGGATCCTGGAACACTCTTGGAGGACCACACCCGTGGAGCGTTGAGAACCAAGTTTGAACTGAGTCTGGTCCTCCCTGGGCTGGAGGTGAGAGGGACTGAGGACGCTGGAATGTTGGCAGGGACAGTGTTGGCCCTACAGAATTATTAAGTATTATTAACGATAAATTGTTAAGTATGAATGAAGACCCCAATCTACCCCAGTCGTTCATGAGGACACCCACCAGAGGCACTGCGTGCTGTAGCGCCTTCCCCTGGAGAGCACAGGAACCCACGTGCCATTCTCCTCTCCGTGGTATCACGAGAGTTCACGCAGCCCACTCAGGGATCTGCTGCTGCTACTGGGACTCTGAAGAGACACATCAGGGCTCCTCAGGCTTGTCGGCCCTCCCATGCCCGTGCCCTGCGAGGACGTGCGGGGCTGAGCGTGGCCGTGAGAACTTCTGGATGAAGCCATTCACCAGCCCTAATGGTCGCTCGTCAGCCAGCCCCCTGCGGGAATGGAAACAACTTGTCTCCATGTGTTCAGGCCGCTACAACCAAATCCAACGAACTTGGGCGGCTTCCAGCCTCGGTGCATGACCTAACTCTCAGAATGACTTTTGGTCAGTCTCGGTTGAATCACCGAGGTTCCTCCGGGACTGTCCTGGGCTGGGCTGGAGTGGAGTTTGAGTTCAAGGAGGAGACGGTTGCTCTGACCGGTGCTGGGAGCTGTTTGATTGAAATCTGATAAGCAACCAGGTGACATCACGGTTTAGGAGGCCGGTGCGGGGTGTAGGAGACCGCTCCCGGTGCACACGGGCACAGTGCGTTACCACCTGCTGGGCCATAAAGGAAGGAGTGGTTGGCTTTTATGATCAGAGGCTTCACCTGCAGAGTGAAGGGCACCGAGGACAGGGGAGCAAATGAGAGACTGTTTTGAAAGTTTCCTGGGTCTCCTTGGGTCAGTGTGTCCTCAGGTCAGCTCCTGCTGCTTTCATCCATCAGCAGGCTTCGGGGCGCCTCCTCCCACCCCATGCCCACGCCCCTGCTCCGTGTCTCAAGCTCCTAGCAGCTCTGCGGCACCTCGCTCAGGGCATGTAGCCAGGAGGCCACAGGAGGGACGCAATGTGACTTGTATTTAATTACTGAGAGCCACTTTGGTCAAATCAAGATTAAATGATCACCCCAGACAAAAACAAATTAGTACTAAATCCCACATTAAATGCAGCCAAACCCATTACATCTCTTCTCAGACATCCTGTTTTCCTGGGAAAAGGGCTTTTTGTTTTTTCGTTTTTTTCAAATGACACCTGCTGGGATTGGTGACTTAGCCCAGGTCACTGGCCATTCTCACTGGTGCCTCCCCTGAACTTCCGGGCAGGCGAAGGGGTCCTGCACTGGCTTTGGGGAAGGCACAGTGGAGGAGGGCAGAGCCGGGTTCTGGAAGGGGCTCCTTTGTGTGACCCACCCAGCTTTCAAATCGGATATTTGATGTGGTTTTCAAATTTTTATTAAAAAATTTTTCTTTTATATTCCATGTTTTGAAAAAAAAAATCGACCAACAGAAAATATTCGATGAGGTGATGTTGCCGAGGGGCTAGAACCACACGGAACAGACCTCCTGGTGCCCAGCTCTGTTTGATCACCGGCTAGGCTGTTACTTTAAGCCTCCGCAGTCACAGGGGTGCGGCAATTACCTTCCAGAGAACAAGCTTCTTGCCTGAGGGGTACAGAACTCCGGAAGAGGCACAAGAGCGTTTGTTCCAGGTTCCAAGCCTTTGAAGTTGATGGTTGTGATGAAAACCTTTTCACTCCCTGTAGAAAGCCACGTGTGTGAGCTCTGTTTGCCTCGGTGTCAGGTGTCCACGAGAGCACAGGCGAGCCTGTTGGGGAACGGCGAGGCGTGGAGAACGCAGGAGGCTTGGCGTATGGGCTCTGCACCCAGGTAAGTAATTTGAAGGAAGCAAAGGGGTTCAGCAAAGGGCAGAACTCCCTTTGGAAGTCATTTACCCAGCGGTTTAGACTTGTTTGTTGAATCCCTTGGACTCTGCCAAGGTCCTTCCAGAGATGCATGGTGAGCGAGACCCAGGGTGCCTGGACTCCTTCCCTGCCCCCACTGCCAACCAGTAAAGCCCTGGTTTTAACTGTTTCATGTGCGTTGGGCAAGTTGCGACTCTAGCGGCTCAGGATCCTCATCTGTAAAATGGGTACAACAGTAGCAAAGGGCACCAGAGATGAATACAGAGGGTTCAGAATGGTGGCTAGAACAGTCAGTGCTCAATAAAGGTTAACAATCACTTACCACGCAAGGAAGATTTCATTTGAAAAATGGTTTCCATGGCTAACGATTTCTGAAAGACACCCTCTAGTCTAAACCCCTTCTTTGCCAGACGAGGACCTCATAACCCATCCAACTTAATTCTTTACCCAGGACTAGGCAACTACTTTGTGAGCCACAAAAATGGGCCTAGCAGGAGGGTCTCCAGGCTCTTTGTGCTGCAAGGAACAGGGCCCGAGGGCCATCGCTACTTACTAAGGGAATCTCTCATCCGCCTCAAGCCCCTGGAAGGCAGGGAGAGGGTTTACATTGGAGACCCTCCGAGTCCCAAGTCCCGCATGGCCTCAGCACTAACAGGCATTTGAGAGTCGTCTGCCGAACAGAGGTGAAGGCTTTGACCAGGATCAGCTGGCTGGGCTAGATGCAGGCTTTCCGGGAAGCAGAAGGTGGCGGAAGGCTTGGTCCCAGAAGTGGCGCCTCGTGTGTGGTAGTGGGGGATGGGGCAGGAGGGCTCATGACACGGCTGCCACTGACCACAGGGGTCCAACGTCTTGGAATGAACCAACGCTCTCGAGGTCCAGCCCTGACTCAGAGTGCCGCCAACGTTGACCCCGGTGGTGTTTCTGCATCTGCATTTCTGCATTTGTATGAGGGAGAGAGCAGACAGCTCCCGACCTCATCTCTGAAGGAGTATGGAGGTGACCCAAGGCACCTCACCCAGGACCAAGCGTTGCATGCCCAGAGGAGGCCAAGTTTGATGACCTGGAGAAGGGAAGGGAAGGCCTTGGAAAGGAGCCTTGTTCAGGAGGAGGAAGGGGCGGAGAGAATGGTGTGGTGTGGTCTAAGGGAACCCCATGAGAAGTCCAAGGGCAAATGAAGGAGGGATGGGGAGTTGCTCAGTTCTGAGATTTTCCCCCATGGGGTGCTCGAGGGTGGGCCATGGGAGAGCTCAGTGGGTGAGGGAGAAGAAGGCGTTTGCCAGAGACCTGACAAGTGGTGGGGGATGAGCCCAGTATGGGGTCTGCCCCAGGGGCCTGACATCCCACCCCCAACTTCCCCTGAGCCCCACACATCCCTGGCATCGTGCCTGCTCTGAGTTCTTGACAAACAAGGGGTGAAAGCTGGGACCACTACTTTGTGAGGTCGCCCGTGGAGACCAGCATCCTAGCCGTCTCTGTGCAACCAGGTGGCACCAGAAAGCTGTCCCTCCCCTGCCTGCTGGGAGCCTGGCACGTCTCTGTTTGTGACTCTGGGGAGCAGCGGCTTTGGCTCCCTGAGAAGTCGGGGTCTCAGCAGCCCCCGTCCCAGACCTAACAGTGCGGCGGACGCTGTGAAGGAGGGTGCGGGGCAGGTGCTGCTTCCACACCAGGGATGAGATGGCAGATGCTCGGTGCGAGGACGCCTGAGTGGGACTCTTCATGTGGGCCCTGCTGCTCGCTTCCCCTGCAACTCCTTTCCAAAATGAAATAGGGAGTCACCGAACAATGGCCCCTCCCTCTCACCTACTTATCTATCTTCTATTATCTCTCAGTCATCTGTCCTCTGTTATCTATTATCTATATGTCTGTCTGTCCGTCTGGTACACCTGGAGGAAGGAATTTCAAATGCATCACAGGGAAAATACTGTGTAGCTTGAGGAAACAAACACACAAAATGACCATGAACCCAAATACTGAGACCTGGTTCACAGCACGTTAGCTCTAAAAGGAGGTTGTTCTGTGGCCACGTGTATGCGCAAGAAAAAAAGAGAATAATGTGTGAAAAAGCCTGACAGCTGCTCTCTGATCGTGCATGGAAGAGAGTCAGGCTGGAGAGTGCGGCCGGTGTGCTCGGAGGGGCGCGGGGAGCCAAGCAGAGCTCCCCTGAGGAAGCAGGTTACTCACGCTGTAGTAGGAGGGGGCGGGGTGGAGAGAAAGCTCCGCTGTCTTTTTGAGATGCCAGAAAGTAGTCAAATAGACTTAAAAAAAAAAAAAGTGAAGAAAGCTCTTAAGGAAGAGCTAAAGGCTAGAGATCTTTAAAAAACAAATCATTGTTCCCTGTGTTACTGGGGAGCACGGACATTAAAACACACAGATGAGGAACCTGGAATGAAAGTAGGGGAAAGAGTAAAGCCCCAGTAAAGAGATGGGTGGAGATGCCGTACAGAGAAAGCCAAGCGAGAGTCAGGCAGCTTGTCCCAGAAAGTTCCCGACAAATGGGAGGGTACTGTGGACTCGGGTGAATACGGTTGAGCGGAGGGGATGGTGAGGGCTTACTGGTGAGGGCTTACTGGTGATGGATGATGGCTTCTGGAGAAACGCTTCCCAAGGATTTCACGAACGTGCCCAGAGGACCCTCTGTGGACCAAGCACATTTGCCAAGTTGCCCAATTTAAAATGCAGACCTGGGGTACCTGGTGACTTGGTCGGTTGAGCGTCTGACTCTTGATTTTGGCTCAGGTCAGGACCTCAGGGTTGGGGGAGGGAGCCCCGCATGGGCTCTGCTCCGGGGGCGGAGTCTGCTTGAGATTCTCTCTCTCTCTCTCTCTCTCTCTCTTTAGGCCCCTTCCCTGATCTCTCTCTTTCTCTCTCTCTCAAAAAAATTCTGTCTCTATCTCTCTCAATCCATACAACGTGCAAAACTGACTGCTATCAGGTAAGCGTGTGCTGGAGCCAGGCAGCGCGGGTGAGAGGCAGGCGCCCGCGGAAACGCCAGCTCCTTCTGGCACTTTCCATGGCCTTACCTGCCTTACTGCCCTTCTGCACCCGGGGCGCGGCTGCCTGGGGAGGGCCCTGCCAGGCCTCTGCCAGGCCACCACAGGTGGCCAGAGCCGCGTGTGGCTGCCTTCAGGGGCACAGGAGGGACAGCTGAAGGCCTGAGACATGAGGACAGGCGCCCCTAAGGAAGGGAACCTGCATTCCAGGTCCCAGCTGTGCCACGAACGAGTTCTGTCCTGTGTCTGAGCCCCGCTGGCCTCATCTGTAAAACAGGAACCAACTACTGAGTGACTAAGAGATTAGGTCACATGTTGGAGCCCTTGGCAGGTCAGCCAGCATGGCCTGGTCAGACGGAGGGTGGCCACCTGAGGTCACGGAGTTGTGCCAACACCCCATTACCATTATCAGCCTTGCTGATGCCCCATCATTGGGCCCTCCGTGGGGATACTGTGGGGGGATGTCAGGCCCACCTCCCCCGCTGAAACTGGCCCATCAGGGACCGTCCCCTAGGGGATGACGGAGCCTTTCCGGCAGGAGTCATAGGGAGCCACCCTTCCCCCTCCCCCAGGTGTGTGTCACCCAGGCCCTGCCCAGGTTGGGCAATGGGCTTGTCGGGCGGGGGCAGGGCGGGCCCTGCTCACCCGGTTCCAGGCTCTGACCTGGTTAAGGCCACTGCCCTCTTCTGTGCCTCCGTGGAGCTCCCGGGACAGGCAGGGGGTAGGAGTGGGGGTGGACTGAGGCCCCATCCTGTTTCGCAAGGCCCAGCACCCTGCGTCCTGTCCTGAGAATATAGAAGGTCCTTCTACCAGGGTTGGTGTTCCACAGCAGGAGTGGGGGCGATGGGGGCAGGCTCCTCCTTAACCCAAGCACCGGGATCCCTGGGCTTAGGGAACGCCACGTCCAGCGTTACCTCCGTCTGCACTGTTACGGCTTGTGGGGGTCAAACCGCTTCCCCCATGCCCACTTAGGACTCACATAGTCTACACTTTGCTCCTCAAAGGGGCTCAGAGTTTCCCTAAATGTGATTATTTAACACAGAGCCGACCTTCTCCGCTTGCTAAAGGCTCCCTTGGTGACACTCAACGACCCGAAATTGCAACTTGAAAAAAAAAATTCAAGACCTGATCAAGTCCTGGGCAACTCTGAGAAGCTGGCAGGGCAGTCCCTCAGATCTAAGAGGAAGGGGAGAGAGAACCCTGCAGAGGCGCCCCGCGCAGGCCCCGAGGTCGCAGTGGGGGGTGCTCAGGCCTCCTCTGCCGCGGAAATCCAGGATTTTAAATTTGATTCTGCCAAGTGTGATTTTCTTAATTCCCTTCTTAGAAATGAAAGATTTGTGAGGCCTGGGATTGTGAAGAAAATAAATGAGTCATTCCAGAAATGGTCCTTTCCAAGAGACAGCTGATCTCTTACACACGCAGACGCGTGCACACACACGTGTGCACAGACACGCACTGACTGTCCTTCATCTTTTCCTTCTCTTGTTCCTTCGCATTTCCTGCATCGCGGCACCCCCCACCGCTCACGGCCTAGACCTGCAACCCTGCTCCTGTAATCCCAGTACGGCTTTACCTGCAGGACATGCGCTACATTTCTCACACGAAGGCTGCCACACTTGCCCTCTTCACACGCAGCCTGGGCCCATGCCCATCTCTTGGCGTCCTCTCCGCCGTTAGAGCGTTCCGTGAACATTTGCCACCCAGACTGGGTATAAAAGGATACCTCGTCATCACCTTAATTGGTACGTCTCCATCTCCTGCCGAACCGCAGGGTCCCTCGGTATGTGTTTGGACATTTGTATCTGCTCCTCCGTGACCTGCATTCGGATCCTTGGCCGGTGCTATTTTATTGTGGTTTTTTGAAAAATTTAAGAGCTCTTCATTCATATAGTAAATCATTGGTCCATTGTTCGTTCCTCCAGATCTGTCCCCCCCCCAACAATACCGTATTTTTTTTTTAAAGATTATGTTTATTTATTTGACAGAGATCACAAGTAGGCAGAGAGGCAGGCAGAGAGAGAGGGGGAAGCAGGCTCCTTGCTGAGCAGAGAGCCCAACGCGGGACTCGATTCCAGGACCCTGAGATCATGACCTGAGCCGAAGGCAGAGGCTTAACCCACTGAGCCACCCAGGTGCCCCTAGGGTTTTATTTTGTAAGTAGAAAGGAAGTCTACAGGCGAGCAGTCTGGTGTGATAAGGCATCTTCAGAACATTCGGTACTCAGGGCTCTGTAACTCCATCTCTACTTCTACACCACCTCCTGACCCAAGGGGGTAGGTCAAGGCCTCGTCTCAAGCCCGAATTCTGCACAGCAGAATTCTGGAAAATGCTGGAGAAAGGCAAGCTCCTCTCTTCCCAGGGGCTGCCCACAATTCATTTGCTTACATCTTTTTGGCCAGAAACTATTTGCATAATTATGTTAGAGCAAGGGAAGTTGGAAATTTTTCTTGGCCGTCTCCAGATGGCCACGTTTCCTGGGAGAAATAACGTGTTTTATGGCATTCGTTTTGCTTAGAACAGCTGTTAGCATAAACAGGTTGTCTTCCCCACAACATTCCAAAGAAGCTGTTTGCGTTCTCAGCATGACCGAGGCTTCAAATGAGATATTTAATTTCTTCTTCTAAGTTCTGACACTAAAAATACGGTGGCCTACAGAGGAGACACCAACTTCTTGCCGTTGACAGTCCCTGTTTGTCACTCATAGAACAGCGTACTCTCTGACGTAGTCAGTATTATTTTTAACATAGTCTTTCCTAACTTTGGTGTTTCCAGAATTATTTAAATGTATTTCTGCCATCCCACCTCTGACTTGGGGCCTCCATCTGCTGGCATTTCCTTAGTTAGAGCTAAACTCCCTGAAGGCTGCCTCTGTCCCCCCGTTGCAGCCGTTACTGCGGGTGTGATAGTAGGCTGTTTATTTTCTCCTGTAACAGGTGGATTATTTCTCTGTGTCCTGGTCTTTCTGACACAATGGGGAAGAAGCCATAATTAGCTTCTGGTTTGGGGGCTCCCTTCTTCCCTCTCCTGTTACCAGCTGTCTCTCCAGGGAGCTAGAGACCCCGCCTTTCCTACCTATCTGCTGGCCCCCCATTCCCCCCAGACTGCCTTCTCCAAGCTCTAGCAGCTGGGTCCGCCCTTCCTGCTACTCCCCTGTGCTGTGCCTGCCCCTGGAGATTCCAAAAGTCAGTCCCTGGTGTGGTGCCTGACCGTGCTGCGGAGCGTTCAGCTACCTACTGAGAGAGGAGTTCATATAAACCTGTCAACTGGTTTTTCTCCACAAGGCCATTCTTAATTCTTTGGTGGATGGTAGGTGAAGGAAAAGGTCATTTTAGAAAACGCCCTTCCTACCCGGGCAAGATAAAATGTGGATGGTTTGGTAGTTTCAGTTGTGAGTGTGGATGTGTGTGTGTTCAAGCCAGCACCGGAGAGCGGGATGGGGTGGGAGGTTGTCACAAACACTCTGGAATGTTGTGCCCAGCAGCACGGGACGTTATGACCCACTTTGTATGGTCATTTCCACAGCGGGGAGGGCGTGTTTGTACAGAGACCGATTACCCTCCTGCCTGGCTCCCCTCCGGGCAAACGGAAAGGTGGAGGAGTGGAGGGATGGTGGAAAAGTGTCGTGAGTTCTCCAAGGGAGCCCAGTGTGGGGAGAGGGGGATCCCGTGGCCAGCACTTTGGGAGCACTGTGACCTAATTCACGCCCTCTGAGCAGTGCAATGGGATGCGTGGGTGCACCCCAGTCACTCCTCTGGTCTGTGGCAATGTCCTGGGGCTGCTCCCTCCCTCATTTCTTGCCAGATGGATGCAACCAGGGAGGCGGGGAGGAGCTGAGGCCGGTGTGTCTGCAGGAATGAATGGCAGCTCTGAGCCCTGTTCAGGCAATGGCAATCCTGATGCTTTAGGGTCTCGCCTGAATCTACTGTACCTACTGACATGGTAGAAGCACCAGGCACCATCTCCGAGCGATTGATTTATTACTGCTTTTCTTTAAATTTAAATGTACTCTTTTTTTTTTAAATTTAAAACTTTATTTTAAATTAAATTAAAATTAAATTAAAAAGTAAATTTAAAATTACTTTTCTTTAAATTTTTTTTTTTTTTTTTTAGAGAGAGAGAGAGAGAGAGAGAGAGCACGTGTACGACAAGGGAGGAGCAGAGGGAGAGGGATAGGGGAATCTTGAGTAGACTCGGCACTGAGCACAGAGCCTGACTCGGGGCTCCATCTCGAGCTCACCAGGCTGAGATCATGACCTGTCTGAGCTCCCCAGGTGCCTGGATTTTTGACTGTTTTTAAATTAGAGTCGCTGATTTCCAAGTTTGGTCAGGTCTCCACCTCCCATCCCCTGACAACGCTGGCTCTACCTCTTTAGGGCAACATTAGGGTGACACAGAGCTGGCCCGTGGGGTGAACGCCGAGGCAGACGGGCCATCGGGGGGTGCATCTGCGGGGAAAGTGCAGCCCCCCCGGTGGAACGCACAGCACCCACACCTGCTCTCGGTCCTACGGCCAGGGAGACGCTAGGACACCACCACGGGCCCGTTTCTCATCTGTCACTGCTGGACCCATGGTGCACCTCACTGTTGTCCAGAACGGTGGGAAATGGCACACCTGGTGCCTCTTAGATTTCCGGCGCAGGTGGTTAAAGTCAAAATGCTCCGCGTCCTCGGGAGCAGCACCTTCTTCCGAGCCAGCGGGGGAGCGTGTGGTCCCCGGGGCTGCACGCGTGTGTGCACGTCCCGCCAAGCCCCCGGGCGTGTCTCGGAGAAACGGCGGGAAGGACGGCGCTTGCCAACCACCTGGCAGGTCCGGGCAAACCGTGGGCCCCACCGGCACAGCCGCCCGCCAGCAAGCAGTGCTGAGGGCACAGCCATTGGACGCAAAGCCGCTTGTCTGAACGCGAGCCCACGGCAGTGGGGCCTCCCCCCTTTTCCCGGTGACCCGCTGCAGCCCGAGAATCCCGCCTTTGCTTGGACAAGGATCTAAACGCAAAGATGAGGGGCTCCGGGGTGGCTCGGGGGTTCAGCCTCTGAGTCTTGATTTCACTTAGGGCATGATCTCAGGGTTGTGGGATCGAGCTCCGTGTGGGGCTCCACGCTCTGCTGGAAATTCTCTCCCCCTCTCTGTGCCCCTCTTCCCGTGCGTGCGTGCTCTCTCTCTCTCTCTGAAACAAATAAATAATTCTTAATAAAATAAAATAAATAAAATGGAAAGGTGATCTCTGACTTCTGAGCCTTCAACACGTGAGCGTTTGCTGCGCAATGACGGTCACCTACCAAAGTCACTCGACACCGGGAGCACCTGCTCACGGCGGGGATAGGAGCGGGAGTGGGGAGTGAGCCTGACACAGTGCCCAGCATCGGTGAGGCCTGGGCTTCACTGGCCTCAGACTTCCCTGAGGACTGGGAGCAGCCACCGGGCGGCTCAGGGCTGTCTGTCCATCCGCCTGCGAGCACCTGCCTGCAGAAAGCCGGGGTCTGGTGAGGGGCCCCGCGGGGAGCCGGCAGCTGGGTGATGGGCACCTGGGCAGTGGGGCTCCTGAGCCCGTCCGGAGCCAGTGCCTTTCCTGCCGCTCCGGTGGGCTTCACCCTTCTAAGGCAGGGGTGGGGTCCTCCTATGCTGAGGTCACCAGCATCAGGCCACGCGGCCTCTGCCCTGGGAGGCCAGGACGACACCCACAGCTTCTGGGCGCCAAGGCCAGCGGCTCCACGGGCAATGTGACTTGAGTTTCAGGTTCTGGGCACGGTGGGGACTCTGGGGGGCCCGCCGGCCGTGAAGGCAGCACAGTGGCTCACTGTTTCTCCTGCTCACCACTCACAAAGGGCTTGATGGAGGGCGGGTTCTGGGATCTGGCTCCCGGGGGAGCTCTGGGCACAGACAGCCTCACACAGACACACGGGGATCCCTGCACGGGAGCTCCAGGCAAGCTGGGGGGAGGTGCCCACCCCAAAGACTGGCTCAGGAGGGAGGGCCTAGCAGGTTCCTGCAAATCTGAGGAGACAGAGGAGGCCTCCAAACCTGTCCTACTGGTTTCTCACCAGTACTTGGCCCACAGAGCCAGTGGGAGAAGGGGGAAGGGAGGGCTGAGTGGGTTTCTGTTCCTGGGGAAGCCATCAGTAGTGAGGGCCTGAGCCAGAGGCCAGCCACCTCACACGCCGGTGCCCAACACACACACACGCACACACACGTGCACACACGCATGCACACACACACACACACATGTGCACACTCAGGGCTACTGCATGAGCAGTGGGGAGTAAGGACTCCCCTCCCTGCTGCCTGTGGGGACGGCTGCTTCCTCCCTGTTCCCTCCTCAACCCAGGGGGCAGCTGCTCTCACTGGGAGAAGTCCCAGCGTCCCAGGCAGCAGGGTCGGGGAGATGAACTGAGAGGGGCCAGAGCGGGAGGGAGTCCTGGGCAGGAGGGCTGACCTCTGATAGGTGACACCAGGAAGGCCCAGGACTCTCTCCAGCCCCCCTGCTGGTCTCTGCCCTGCCTGGCTCTGCTCTCTGTTCTCATTGGCTCCGGGGGACCTTTCTCAGCCAATCTGGGTCCCCCCGCACCGACTCAGGCGTGGTCCTTCTGTGCCCCTCAGGAGGCAGCCTTTCTTTGCCTTCCTCACAGTCAGTGCGGGGGGACACGGACACCCCATGGGCTGATGTAGGGCCTATGTATGCTTCATATGATGTGTCTTCCTGTGTATGCTTCGTACTTAGCCCCAGGGCTCAGCAGTGGGGCACCAAGCAAGTGACAGTCTCCTAGCCTCAGACTCATCCCTGATGGACACCTTCATCCCAACGTACAGGGAGCCCAGCTAGAGGTGTGGCCCCATGAGGAGACACCCTTGGATGTGAGGGTCTAGCTCCCTCCCACTGCTTCCAAAGAGCCGAGCCGGACTCTTGCAGAGGAAGAAGGGGACTTCATCCAGCTGGATTAGGTTCTCGTGACACCTGCCGTGCTATCCCCCTTTCCCAGCCCTGAGTTCAACTCTCAGACACCCTGTGTTGGTCACTGGGGAGCAGCGGTCCCTGATGAGGCCGTGCAGTGGACCGGGCACTCACCTGCTGAGGCAGGAGGCCAGGTGTGGAGGAGGAGGGAGTCATTTCCACATGGATTCATGCTCTGAGAAGAGAACACATCCATCAGAGACAAAGCAGGGTCCAAAATGGCAGGCTGAGGGTGGGGAGGTACTCACCAGAGTTGCGGCTGCCTCCCCAGTTACTGGGTGGCCTTGGGCACAGGCCTGTCCCTCCCGAGACTCCTTCTGTCCATGGGGAGAGGGAGTGACAATCATTCTCCCCTTCCAGTCCCATGAGGACACTCGCTAGATGCTCTTTCGAAATACGAGTCTCTGCTCGTTGTGGAACGGCGTTGTCGGGGCTGATGTCTGAGAGCCAACTAATGTCTGGGCCTCGGACTGTTTGATGTGACTAAAACCTGCAGGCAGACGAGTCTAGTTTATCAGTCCCATCGAGAAAGGTGTAATAACAAAATTGTGACTGAGGTCCTCCTCTTCCCGAGTGTTGGTTCACATCAAACACAAACCAGTTTGTTCCTGGAGATGAGGTTTATCCTAGAATAATAATGCCTTCCATTGATCAAAGCTGCTTTCATCTTTGATCTCGAGTGCCCTGATCATATATGGTGGGCACATTACCCTATTTTATAGATGAAGATATTAAGACCCAAGTTAAGTTTCCAAATCTGCCACGGAGCTAGAACCAAGAGCTTTCGTCTCCTGCTAGCATCTGGAAAGTTCTTCCTTGTTTACGATGCATCCTCTGACACGAAGGGAAACTAACAAAATGCTAAGCATCTTGGACTTTTAATCACAGTCTTCCTAATAAGGTAAGAAGAAGATGTAAAATACAGATTTATATCTTCAAATATCCTTAAGAGCAGGTCCTCTCTGTCAGGAGCCCCACCCGTCCCAGGTCACGTGCGAGGCAGGAGCGTCCCAGGGAGACCACGTTCTCCACCCGACACCGCTGGCGGTTTCACTGAGAACCGGATTGCTCAATGTTTACTGAGGTCTCCGTGCTGTTCCCGCACAGAGATGAAATAGCAATCCTCCATCAAGACATCGTTGTAAAAGAAGTTAGACGGATGGAACATTGCCCTTTGTGTCTCTCTCTCCATCTGGGTCCCCTGGCTCGGGAGTGGGCTGAGGAGGCCGATGTGCCCCGCCGAGGGAGGTGTTTGTCTGGCTGTTCTCTAGGGGAAGGACAGACTCCGTCTGTCTGAGGGGCTGAGCCAGAGAGAGCTGAAATTTATACAGCTCCTCGGGAGAGTGAAGGAGCCCATTCCATAGATAGAGGCACAGGTGGTTGGAAGTCCTGGGATATGTAGGGACCAAGAGGAGATGTGCTTGAGAAAGACACCCCAGGGATTCCAGTGCCAACGTCCCCTCAGAGCCTCGGGTCTCACTTGCTAAGGACTTGGGAATAGTCCCTGCGGGTTGAGCTCTTGGTCTACAGTCTGCTTCTCAGAGCAGTGGGCAGAGATGGCTTCCTTCCAGAGATTGCAGAATACTGGGGGCCACACGCTCCCCAGCACCCCCACAGCTCTCGGGCAGGGCCCCACACTCCTTCCCCGTGTCCTCACGAGAAGCTTGACCCTAGCGATGGAGCGGGATCAGAGGAATCACGGAGCCCGAGGAGAGGTATTCTGGGGGGACAAGAAGCTCCTTCCTCCGAAATCACACATGGAACCGTGGTGTCATACACAGCACCACCGGATGCTGGGTTCTGCGTGCGCCCAGGCCCTTCGCTTGCTCGGAGATGCCAGCAGCAGTAGGCCACATCTTCCATCTATAGATCTGGAGGCCACCCTGGGCTGGAAATTTAAGGATGCCCATGGGTCCACCCTGGTAGAATTCCAAGCAATTCTCCTATATCCGCCTCTACTGGCCTGCCCTGTGGGATGAGAGCCTGGCAGCAGCCCAAGAGGAGCACAGAAAGGAACACCAGACAGTCCCCCTCTACTCCAGGACCTGCTGTGGCCACCAAGGGAGGCTCTCTTTCCCTTCCCAGCCATGGTCTCTGTGAGAAGCTTCCAAGGGGGCACCTCGGCTCTCAGGGCCCAGGGAGGCTGGCAGGCCTCCGACGGCCCCCATGCAAGGTCGCTCCAGTGTCTCCAGGGCGGGCCCTGCCACTCCAGTTCCTGCATTTCTGGTCTATCACTGGTCTGTCCCTCCCTGGGAGGAGGATTTCGCCCAAGGACATGGGGAGGGTGGAGAGCATTACCCCTCCCTTGCTCCAATTGCAGAAAAGGAGGGGGCTCCCATCCCACTGAAAGGCTGCCACGGGAGCTCTGCCCTCACACAGACTGGCCTGCCTGTCCTGGTCCCTGGTCCCCAGCTCGGACGTGAGCACTTTGAGCCAGCCAGCAGCCAGGTCGGCAGCTCCGTGACAGGTGTGACTGACATGGCGGAGGAGTTGTCTGCGGAGCAGGTGGCTGAATTCAAAGCAGCTTTCTCCAGATTTGACAAGAATGGGGACGGCACCATCGACACCCAGGAGCTGGGTGCAGTGATGGGGGCCCTGGGCAAGAATCTGTCAGAAGAGGAGCTGAAGGAGCTCATCGCCCGCGTGGACACGGATGGTGACGGCGTCATCAGCTTCCAGGAGTTCCTGGCAGAGATGGCCAAGAGGATGAAATCCTGGGGCAGCGAGCAGGACATACGGGAGGTCTTCCGTGCCTTCGACCTGGACGGCAACGGCCGCATCAGTGTGGACGAGGTCAAGCAGGCCATGGCCAAGCTGGGCCAGACGCTTTCCCAGGAGGAGCTGGACGGCATGATCCAGGAGGCGGACGTGAACAAGGACGGGCAGGTGGATTACGAGGAGTTCCTGCGCATCCTCTCCCGGAAGTGAGGCCCCGCCCCGGCCCGTCTCCTGCTCCTCCTGCCTTCTCGGGGCCTCCGCTTCTGCGGCCGGGACGTCAGGGGGCAGTCTGGGTGGTGGAGGGGAAATTACCTACTCTCTCGGGCCTGGGGCCTGTGCTCTGTGCCCGGCGAGACCTTAGAGCGGCTCCTGTAGAGAAGTGGGGAGCCCCCGCCGCACTACGCTGTCGTGAGGAAACCCAAGGCAATGGCGGTTGAAATAAAAGGAGTGTGAGCTCTGAGGGCGGTGTGTGCCGGTGCTTGAGTGCTTTGTGGGAAGGTAGAAAATCGAAGCCTCCGGACGGTGGTATCTGGGTTTCTTCTGCGCCTCTGCCCCCTTCCCTGGGCCACGGGGGAGAACCAGCCTGGGCGGGCCTGACGGTGCTCCCCCAGCGTCTCCCAGATGCCCGGGGAGGAGAACAGGTGCGGGAGGGGTGTGTCGGGCTGGGAGGGGACACGAGAGGCACGTTTCTTTGCCTTAAGGTTCTGCTTGAGCTTCCGGGTCCGGACTGAGGCTGGAGCTGGAGCCTGGGACTGGGACACTGTCTACGCCACAGACAGTAACGTTAGCATCCTTTGCACGTCGTCGTCCTCTGCTGCCCCAACCGCGCTCGAACGGGGTTTGTGGCCCTGCAGTGCGGCTGCCCAGAATCAGGCCCCTTGGAGGCTGCTGGTCACAGTTTGAGAGGCTCCCTTCCTCTTCCTGGTTCTCAGGGGTGGCTCAACCCAAGGGCGATCTGCCCAGGAGGAAACCGAGGCCCAGGGTGGCATTGGGTTGAAGTCCTGGGCTTGTAGGGGAGGCAGACGAGCCCTAGGCCTCGGGATTCAGAAAGCACACAGGGTTTCCCCGCATCGTCTGCAACCCGTTGTGCGTCCCGGGTGCCGTGCGATGGCGGGCTTTGCTTCCTCCTTCGTGAAATGAGCTTTTCCTTTACTTTTGGCGATGACTTACTTTGCCTTATCCTAGCTGTGCCAAGTCAGTGGTTCTCAGCCCAGGGTGGGGAGACAGAGCCAGCTTCCCTGGGGGGCAGGGGTATTGCAAAACACAGGCTCCCGCCCTTCCCGCCTGCCCCTCATTCCAGCGAGGGCGGGGTGAGTGGCAGAGCCTGCCCAGTGCACCCCAGTGCAGCGGGGACAGGGACAGATCGGGGGTGGTGGTGGGGCGGTGCTGCGGCTCGGATGACATCTTTCTGTTTTCTTTTCTCCCATTGGGCATCATCGTGGGTCATTTCAGTCTCCTGTGACCCTCACATGCTTCTATCTCTTTCCCAGCCCTGTCCTCAGGTCAAGTCCCCAGGTACGGCCAGACCCCCCATCCTGAAGCCCAGCAGGTGTCAGACACAGGATAACCCTGTGTCTAAACAGGGTTGAGGACTGGGAGAGCTGGTGGGCTGGGGAGGCTCTGAGGCAGGAAACCTCAGCTCCCCTAAGGTTCTGAGGGAGGCAGGGGACGGACCGGGGAGCAACATGACAGAGGTGTGGGATCTGGGGGAGGTTCGGACGTGACAATAAGAAGGGGCAAAGGCAGCCACCAGGCCTGGTGTGGTGAGGAAAGGAGTGGCAGAAATACTCCCGGGTCCAGGACAGGGGTGGTTCCCTCCAGAAAGTCCCTGTCCCCTTACGGACATAGGTCACAGAGGTCTGAGTTTCTAAATTAGTGAGTCCTAAATGCCAAGCTGGCCCAAGGTGAAGGCTTCCAGGCTCTGGGTGGAAACAGGAAAAAATAAAGACCTTCCCAACTAGCTTAAGTGTATGCTATGTTTAAAATTCTGAGAATATGCTCATTCTGTATTTTCTGTGTTAAATGTGTTTCCTTCCATGAAGCCACTATGATGGCCGGTGATGGTTCTGTGAGGTTTTTTTTTTTTTTTTCATGTTCTTACTCTGAAAAATGAAGAGTCCTTACAAAGTGCCCCCAGTGAATGTGGGTATTTCACTGTCCCCCGGCCCCAAATGTCTGAGAACTGCTGCTGGAGGCCGTGGAGTGTAAAATCGATTTTCTTTCTTTAAAAAAAAAGATAACCCCCCACAAACATGGGGCTCATGCATGGGAAGAGAAAACTCCCACAGTCAACAGCGGGCGCGTGTTCAGAACTGCTGTTTGCTCGGGACAGGGAGGCGAGGGCCCCGGGGGCCGTCCCTGCTTCGGCGTGACTAGCTTGTCTGTCCTCTGTGTTTTCAGATGTCTACAAAGAGCCCTGCTCAACATTATGCATGCGGCACTAGAAAGACTGGAACTGGTGGAGGGAAGGAGAGATGTGACGCCCTTGGCGGCCCCTGGGGGCTAGGAGGTGGGGCGCCTGAGGTCGCTCCCTCATGAGCTGTTCCTGGGACGAGGGTGTGGGGCCAGAAGGCAGGAACAGAGCAGCAGGAGCGGCTCTCTGTCTCTTGCCCCCCGAGGGCGAACGGGGAATCTGAGGGTCTGGGAAAGGAAGTGACTCACTTCAGGTCTCCACTGAGGGACAGATGTGTGTGGACCTCAAGGATTCAGAGACGGCCCCCTCCAGCAGTGCCTCCTTCCCCCTTTCCCCCCAGAGCTTCTTCCGTCCTGAGACCCTGGCAGCCCCGCCCCAAGGAGGAAGGACTCCTTGGGCATGGGGGGCTCTGCTGGAGAGGCCTGGTCGGGACCCACAGGAGCATCTTCTTTGCAGGTCACGCACGAGGCTGATGACCTTCTCACTACACCCGGCCTCTAGGAGATGCACAGAAACAGCCTCAGCAGCGACTTCCCATCTCCTGGAGGACCTTCGAGGGTGGAATCCAAGTTTGGGAAGCCGCTGGCCCCAATCTAGAGCACTGGGGAGGACGGGAAGGAGTTCGAGAAGTGTCCCCAGAGCCAACACAGCCTGGGGTGACTTCAGGGAGAATCAGTTCCCTGGACATCAGTTTGCCAAGACTGGATCTGCCCCTGGCCTATTTGCTGGTATTTCCCAATTAAAAAAAAAAAAATTTGTTTGTAAAAACACTTTATGAGGATTACAGGGATTCATATTGGATGCGATGGTTTAAGACTCTGGAGTATTTCTGTGGCGTTTTCCTTGCCCGGTTGAGGGTTTGAGCTTCCTGGAGTTGTTGTGGTTTGGTCCATTACCTTTGGTCCATTACCAGGTTCACCTGAACCTCACCCCAGCACCTGACAAAGATGGACGTTCTCTGTGTTCTGTTCTTGGTTTGCTCCTGTGTTCGTTTTCATCCGTTGGGCCCATGACTCGGGGGGAGGAGAATAGCTTCTCTTTAAGACGGAGTAGCTGTGCGGGCCTCCGGCAGCAGGAGTCTACAGACCGGGGACCAGGAGGTCTGTCTTCTCACAGGTTTTCAGTAGAGGCCACTGCTTTGGTTCACAGACGTGGACCCGGTCAGACAGACACTTCGGTGTTTGGTTCTGGGCGGTATTCGGTAAAGGCTCAGCATCTGAAATAGTTTTCAGCCACGGACCGGACACTTAGCAGAGCAGAACCCAACTGAAAAGTCTACTGTGGGGAAAGAGTTAGGGGAAAGCAAAACTAGTCTGTGCTGAAGCAAAATCCTCCCCAGACCCTTCAAGACATTAACCAGGACGTGGGTTTTAGATGAATTACTCTGCTCCTGGTCAAAACAGCGATTTCAAATTCCACATACTGAATAATACATTTTCTCATTGAGTCGCCCCCGGATTTTTGAAAATCCCAATTTACATCCATTCCCGACAGGCCTTTCTTTTCAGGTCCATAGCAGATGGCTGCTCCTCCAGGAAGCCTTCCAGAACAGGCCCGGCCTGTGGCGAGTCCTACATAGACCCACCAGAGTGAAGGCTTGACTCTCCCCCTCATCGAGGTGCATCTTGTGTTAGAGCTTCTTGTGAATCAGGCCCAGTCTTCTTCCTCAGATCCCCAAATAATAATGCAAACTAGCCCACACTCGCACTGGGACCTGCCCTTGAACCCAGGATGTGCGGACCCCAGTAGTGTGGTTGGTCAGTTGCGAACCCTCCCCACGCCTGCCCTGGGTGCCTCGTGCCCCAGCGGGCTCCTTCCCCCAAGAGGCCTCACCTCTACCCCCGAGAGAGGCCTCCCCGCGCCCACTGGCTTGGATGGGGCCTCTGCATTGTCTGCTCAACAGCACGAGAAAAGACCCAGAGTGACTGAGCAAGAGGCACCTCCCTGCTGTCGGTCCCCTACGTCCAGGATATACATTTCTAAAAGTCCTGCATCGGCCAGGGTGCTCTGGGGACGCAGTGCTGAATGGACGTGTAGAGGAGGGATGTAAGAAGAAATTTGTTACAGGAATTGGCTCATGTGATTATGGCGGCCGAGCGGTCCCCTGATCCACGGTATCATTCAGCCGGAGTCTGAAAGCCCAAGATCCAGGCGGGCCCCCGTCCTGGCTCAAGAACGGGAGTGACCTCACCCTTCCTCCGCCATTCTGTTCTCTGTGGGCCCTGGATGGACTGTTGGTGCCCCTACCCTGGGGAAGGCCACCTCCTCCCCACACAGACACACACCCAGCCCTCTGGGGGTCCCGTGGTCCAACCAAGCTGACAGCAAAAATGAACCATCATAAGCTCACTCTTTCCTGGTGTGGAAACAGGGAGGGTCCGGGTGGCGTAGGTCACAGGACACACAGAAATGAGATGTCAGGCCATTGTACCAGCACTCTTCACAGGGCACCGTCCCCTCTGCCACCCAGATACAGGGCCTACAGGGCCCAGAGTCGCAGGAAAATATCTAGATAAGACACCTTGTCCCATTTTCTCATAAACTAGTCCAGGTTTTGAGTTTTAGAGTCCACAGTGTGGCTGCCAAGCCCCTGTCTTGCTGAACTGCTCAGTTACCCTCTAGAGGGAGCACAGCCCACCTCTCCCAGCCACCGCCCACCCACACAGGAGCGCCCCTGCTCCCCCCGCCCTTGCCCCTGGTTTTCCTCCATGTGGGAAAGCACCCAGGCGCCCCGTTCTGCAAGCTCCTTCTTGCTGATCTACACTGTTTACCATCCTCGGGCTCTCGTCTCCTGCTGCAGATGGCCTCACGCTCAAGGCACTGGCCCCCGCTGTGCCTCTCACCTCCCCCGGTCCAGCCTGTGCCTGCTGTCTTCTGTTTCTGTTTGCTTGTTTTTTAAAAAATTTAATTAATTTATTTGACACACAGAGAGAGTGAGCACAAGGAGGGAGAGCGGCGGACAGAGGGAGAGGGAGAAGCAGGCTCCCTGCTAGCAAGGAGCCTGAAATCATGAGCCGAGCTGAAGGCAGACACTTCACGGACGGAGCCCCCCAGGCGCCCCTGCACCTGCCTTTTGCTGAAAGTAGCGACACGTCCCTCCAGCAAACAGCTCACGCACCCGAGAGCTGCTGAAAAAGGCCATGCGCGGATCCCCCGATATTCTGACGCCCAGAAGGTCTGGAGCACTCCAGTGTTCTGACCCTCAGTTGGCCTGGGGAGACTGATGATCTGACCCTCCAGCTGGGCCAGGGGCCCAGGTTTGAGCATCTGTTCTACGTTCCCAAGTGCCTGCGTGGCCAAGATGGAGAACCCACGAGTAAGAAGTGCTGCTCCAGCCCGTCCCTGGAAACCATGACTCTACCAGGTGCCCACACCCCCAACTCGTCCCTCGCCCCACTGGGCAGATGGGCACGGCCTGTGGGGAGGAATCCGGGGGAGGAGGCACTCGTCTCTACAGGTCTCCACGGTGGGAGGCTGCTGGTTGCACAAGTCAAGTCTGAGTCACTCTGTTTGGGAACAGATGGTGCTGTGTTTGGTGACCTGCCAGCCCCGATACCCACCCTGCCACCCCAAGACGCTGGGTGCCAGCAACTTCACCAGTCTCCTGGAGGAGCCGTGCTTCCCTGCACCCAGAGCATGTGGTCGTGACAGCGGTGGTGACATCTGTCCATCCATTCACTCATTCTGCAGTGTCTTCCTGGACCACCCACCTTATTACGTACGGGTCTGTGAGGACACAGAAGGAATGTCACACCGGCCTCTGCCCTCTAAGGGAGAGGAGATGTGGGCATGAACGACCACATGCAAGGACAGCGGGTGGCAGGTGTCTCTTCGATGGATTCCAGTGTCCTGGGTGTGTAGGGTGAAAGGTGCCCCAGGCTGGGTGCTGGGGGTGGGGAGCTCTCAGCAGGTGGGAGAACGTTCTTGGCAGAGGAACCTTGAGACTAAAAGGATGGCAGTGGGGACATGCCATGCCTTTTCGGGGCATCCCAAAGCCCGGGAGCCAGGGGAGAGTCTGGAGCCCCATGACGGATGGCCCCATGATGGATGGAGTTTGGAAATCCTTTCAAGTACCAGTGGAGGCCTTTCCCAGCTCCGTGACCTGGGACTAGTCTATTACACCCTCTGCCTCAGTTTCCTTGTAAAATGGGAAGGAAATAATGTCTCTGTCAATGTTGCTGTGAGGCCCAAGTGAGTCGTATGGAGAGAGAGCTAGCAGTGGGGGCCCGAGTAGCTTGCTTTAGAGAAGCAGCGTAATCTGTGCATTGTTAGTGTGTTGGTTTTTTTCCAGAAGATCGACTGGAGGCTCGCTGAAGGTTTTTAATCAGAGGAGGTGTGTGGGCACACCGGTGCTCCTGGAAGGTTATTTCTCAGCGGCATGCGGGATGAACCAGAGCGGGGACCCGGGTCCCCGAGGAGGCTAATGTGACGCACTGAGCCTGAGCTGATAAGGGAAGGGGGCAGACAGCTGGGCTGGGGGAGCCCCTGTGGCTGGTGAACCACAGAGCGAGGGCAGGACTCTGGGTGGGGCTGACTCTGTGTCCCCCTGAGCCTGGGGCAGGTGGGGAGGGGCTCAGTCACACCAGGGCAGGACCATGCCTGGGCTGCGAGGCTCAGGAGCTACCCCTGCTCTTGCTGCTGTCAGAGGACCGGCTACCCTTGGACCGGTGAGGCCTCTTGCTGTGCCAAATGGCAAAAACACATTCAGTTCTCAGAATCCTGAAGCCACAGGGAGCCCGAGAGCCTCAGGCTCTGGTCGGAACAGGACAGAGTGCACCGCTCATCAAACTCCCCAGGGGACGTGCCCAGCCTCCAGAAACAGAGGGAAGAAAAGCTCGGGACCCCCTCTGGCCAGGATTATGGGGGCCAAAGCATAGAAGTGTCCCTAAGCCTTTCTGTCCACCCACCTCCCTCCAGGAAAGGGCCTTACCCCGACCCCAACACACTCAGTTGTGGGGAAGGGGACTTCTGGGCTACTTCAGGCATCTGCTCCAGGAAGGGGGGAAAGGGGAGGAGGGGGGGTAGGGAGGAGAAGGAGGTGCGCACAGGGAACTGGGGCACTCCTGGGGCACTCTTGTGGGGGCAGGTGTGGAAGAGGCTCCGTGATTCCTTCCTCCTCTCTCTCCCTCCTCTTGGCTCTCCTTTCAACAAACCTGTGTAAGGCACGATTATTCCAGGCACAGCGGTAGGTGTTGGTGATCAAGAAAGTGCCCATCCTGACAGCACTCTCCATCAGGGACAGGGACACAGGCAGGAGTGCCCGCTGGGGAACCTGTCACCCCATGGGTCTTGGGACTGACCCTGCCACAGGGAGAGAGGCTGCCAGACAGGACATCTCCACTGGGCCTTGCTGCTGGCCCCTGGGGGGCCCTGCAGACCACCGGCTGGTGGGCACTCAGGGCTCAGGGCAGAGTTCTGGGCTGGCTGGGGCCGGCTGCCAGACTCCCCTCTTCGGGCACCTTGTCTGCCTGTCTTTCTGCTTGGAGACACTCAGTTGCCCAGATGGCTTGCCTGAGGGGAGAGGGATGGGCTGCCTGAGCGGCCCTGTAATCCTCTCCTCTCCGTGTCATTGGAATTCTGGAATTTTCTCTCTAAGGATGAACCTCCTTCCCAGTGCCATCACCTTGGGCGGTCCCGCCCTCTGTTGCTGGCCCTGAGAAAGAAGCCCGGGTGGCATCAGGGGGATGGGGCAGAGAGGGCGGGCATGGGGCGGGGATCAGGGACAGGCTGCGAAGAAAGCGTCTGCTGCTGTCTAGAGACCTGGCTTCAGCTGCTCTTCTTGTCACTGGGGTCTCGGCATAAACGTCAGCCCCTCGGAGAGGCCACCTGGCCGCCCGTCTGATACTGCGCCCATCCCCCACCCCTCAGCCAGAGCACGAGCTGGACTCTGTCTTGCTCGTTGCTGGTCTCCCAGCACTGGACTCAATTCTGTAGGAAGGAGGAGCCTGCCGATGGCCCTCCTTTCCAGCTCTGGGCACCGCCTTCTAAAGGGGTGGAGACATGCTGGGACCCTTTCAGAGAATGATCTAGAAGACCCCCCCCCCCTGCGCGGAATGCTTCTGCGGGGGTGCAGGGGGCTGTCAGACCTGAGCAGGGGCTGCTGAATCCCTGAGGAGCAACCTCCCACCCCAGGGACTCAGACCTGCCCCAAGTGGCCCCAGGGCTAAAATCAGGGCTGGGAGTGGGGTTGGGCGGGGTGGAGGGGGTTTGACTCAGCAGGACGGTGCTCTCCAGGGGGCTCCCCCAGGCTCTGCGGTTGCTCTGGAGGTGGGGAGGAGATTCGTTCATCTTCCCGCAGGCTTGGCTGTGGGGACACTGGACACTCCTCCCTTTTCTGCTGTTCCGTGGTTCCCTAACTGCCCAAGACGGGTCTCAAGATCCTCGTTTTACTGGAGATAATGAGATGCACCGCAGGTCGGTGTCCTTCCCCGCCTCCAGAAACTTAACAACCGGCCTTTCCCTGCACCGGAGGACGACGGAGGCCGTGTGAAATGGGGCAGAGACTGGGGTTAGCCCTGGGGTCCCGGGCCGCTCACTTAGTGGTGATTTGCCTCCGCAGCCCTCAGGGATCACATGTGGGGGGTCAAAGCTGTCAGCCTCACAGAGGAGCAGAGAAGGCTCCTGGGGGCGCCTTCAGTGCAGAGGGTGGCCCCAGTTCTGAGGCTGCATGGGCTCCGGTGGGGTCCCCACACCCCGGATCCCCACCACCTGGGGAAACAAAAGAAGCACTGGCCAGCAATTACTGTTTGTGTGCTAAAAACACAACTTAGGAATGAGGGCTCCTGGGTAGACAAAGGTTTGGCTGGAGGGAGCACAAGGCTCCCAGGGGCCCGGGGGCAGCCGGCAGGAAGGACCTGGGAGAAGGGTGGGGATGTGGGTCCCCAGAGGGGCCCATCTGGAGCCCAGCTCCCCCTGCTGCTTTCCCCAGACACAGTGAACGTGGGGTAGGTCTCCCCGCTCTCAGGAAGGACTGGGGCCGCGGATGGCCACTCAAGCCAGCGGTCCATGGGACTGTGCCCGGCTCTCCCCACGCAGTCTTTCCAGACCAGGCTGGGGCAGGGCAGGGCTGGAGCACCCAGCTCTGTAACGGAGACTCGGTTGCCCTCTGGGGCTACGGCAAAGACGAGCACGGGAGCCGTGGTCCTTGGGAGCAGAGAAGGCAAGACGGTGTGTGCCACCCACCGCCAGGACACGGCGCCTGGGAGGGATGTGTGTGTGCTGGGGTGGGGCGAGGTGGGAGCCTCAAGGCAGAGGAGGCCCACCTGTAGCAGACCAGACTTTCCTTCACCTCCCCGTGCTCTGTCCTTCTTCCCATGCCACCTTCTCTGGTAGCCCTAGAGAGCTCAGCTTCTGAGTTCTAGAAGAAACAGGCAGTACCTCCCGTGAGCTTTGCCGACAACCCTGTGTGGGGTGGGCAGGGGCGGGGAAGGGAGTGACGTTGACCTTGGCACTGACCTTGCGTTAGATCTTGGGCACAGTCTCTCGGCCCTGGTTTTTCTGTTTGAAAATCAGGGGGTAGCGCAATGCCTCTTTCTCCACAGAGCTGCTGCGGTTGTTAGCGCGGAGATCACTTTGGACCCGCTGACACCCCGTGCAGGGGCAGCTTCACAAGGCAGGGCACTCGCGTGGCTTCCCTCAGGCCCGGGGGTCCCTGCAGGGGCTGGTCAGAGCCCCTGGGCTTGGGACCCAGGCCCGCCATGGTGATTTACTTCTGCAGCTTTGGGCGGAGCCTGAGCGTCCACCGGGCTGCTCCGCTGCTCTCTGGGTTTTCCATGAGGCAGGAGGGGATTTCCTGGCAGGAATCGCCGTGGTGTCCCCTGGGGCCAGTGGGGAGAAATGGTGGAAACGGAGCCCGTTGTCTCTCCCCAAACAGTGCTGGCCCCTTGTTCTGTGCACTGGCAAAAGAGGGGGAAGAAAGTTTTCAGGCGTGCATTTTTAGGCCAGAGGATTGTGTTTGTGTGTATGCTGTGATGCTCACAGGGAGTTACAACAAACCGCTGGGAAGGAAACGGGGGGGCAGAGGGGGAAGGAAGAAACAGAAAAATAAATAATTCAAATGGTCGTTCTGAAAGCACCCCAAAGATCGCTGAAGGCTCTGATGGCTGCAGTTTGGTCCCTGAGCTGAATTTAGGACGCAGAATGACAAACACAGCAAAGGTGAGAGCAGACCTCCCTTTGGTATCTAGGCAAGACTTGTTAATATGATTTTGTTTTCAGAACATTGATTGTTACTGTTTCCTCCCATTTGTAGGAAGGAAAGCTGGTTTTCTACTTAATAATCGGACATAAAGGGGTCTTTTAGAATAAATACAGAACCAGGAGGTGGAAACACATCCAGCAGAGAAGCGTGCAAAAGACACCGAGTCGTGATGGTGGCTCTCTGGGCAGTGGCCCTTTGGAAACACAGGGGGGACCAAGCACCCCCCCCAGAACCTGGAGGACAGGACCCAGGGCACCGAGGGGTGGGTCTGACTGTGGTCCCCGAGGATACAGGCACGAGTGTGGGTGGGTGGGACCGTGGGGACACAGAGTAGGAACAGTAGGAACAGGGAAGGGGGAGAAGATGTCACCTGCAAAGCCGCCTGGGAGAAGTGGGGGCTCAGGGCTCGAGCCGGAGGCCAAAATGTGGTCACGGCACGGAGGGGACCCTAAAGACACAGCTTCCAAATCTTCTGATTCGTTTGGGCAGAGGTTTTGAAAACTCCCTGGAGGCCTCAGAACTTTTGTTTTTGCTCATCAAGAAAAACCCCGGAGTGGCTTTTGGTCTCATGACCTGTGACTCTCCTTCTGCCCAGGCCCCGGCAGGCAGAGCTGCGGGAAGCCGGGAACACTCGTGTCTGCCCAGTCCAGGAGCGCCAGAGAACCAAGGTGCCCTGCAGTGATGTCAGGACGGATGGACGTCTGGCAGGGGCTCCCAGGACAGACAGACCTGTGGCTGACGCGATCGGGCTCCGGAGCCAGGGCCTTGGGCCAGTCACTTCTGGAAGCTTCAGGCATAAAGAGGAGTGCAGACAGGCACCGGCAGCGTGCTGTGGCCAGGTGTGCCCTCCAGGGCGGCCCTGTCTGCCTCTCGTCCTCCTGCTGGCCTCCAGCATGCACACAAGCTCGGCGGCCAGCAGCTGGCAGACCACCCCAGTCCTGAACACCCTTTCTGGTGAGCCTGGAGCAGGACAAGGACCGCTCTCTCCTATCATTCCAGGCGGTGGCTGTCCTTCCCAGGCTGGGGTTGGCGTGGGAAGGGGCACGGTGCAGTCTGGGAGGTCCCCCGGGTCCTCCCAGGTGAAACATGGGGACAGTTGCTGGGAGGTGGATGCCACCTAGCCTGACACTGAGGTGGCCTCTTGGTAAAATGCAAGAACTAGCAGAATGTGGGAGGGACAGGACATGGGGGCCAACTGCAGGGAGGGGACTGCTCCCCCTGGGGCTCAGGATGGCCAGATGACAGGAGCCTACCCTTGGCCTGCACTTAGCTGATGGAGGAACATTTCTGAACACAGCAAGCTCTGCTCTGGGGGTGCAGGAGGTGGGGGCCGGGGGGCAGGGATGCGGGGCATGGCCAGCCTGGAAGCCAGTCTGAGGCGTCAAGGTCGCTCATGTGCAGGAAGGGAGCTCCCGACTGGAGTCGTCCCAGGCCTGAAGGCTTTCCTTTCCCACGCTGGTGCAGCGGGTTGCCAGGGAACGTGCCTTAAGGGAGGTTCATGGCAGCAGCTCCCTGCCATTTCCATGGCCCCCATGCACTTGGGCAGGGAAACCATTTAAAAATAAAACCCGTGCCGAGGTCCGCGGAGGCAGGTGGTTACGGTTCGGCCGCATTTATCCCATCAGTTCAGCTCGATCGGCTGCGCTCCTCGTCCTGGATAATCTTACAGAAGTGTCCGGCTCCCGCGCGGCCTGCGGCCACCAGGCTCAATGACAGACTTGTGCCTGCCACCCTGAGCTCGTCCGGGATCGTGACTTCGATTGGCGGTGAATATTTGAAGTCCCCATTTGTTACATCCGTCCGCGGCATCTTGACACGTCCAGCACGCGTGTCCCCGTTACAGTCCCTTTGGGGCGACGCGCAGCTGCTGAGGGTCACTGTCAGTCTCTCCGAAGGGTCTGCTGCACGTCCGCCATGCTCCCTGAAGCGAATTTCCAGAATACCTAGCCCGAGAGTTTAGGTCAGGTCGGTCCAGCCCCGACCCCTGCAGCCAGCCTCTACAGCCGTTTCCCCGGGAGGCTGTAGGAGAGAGCAGTTTGCTTACATTATGAAAATAAAGTTAACAAGCCCGAGCGATGGCACTGAGGCATCTGGGGGTGCACGTGAATCACAGCTGGGACAAACACACAATTGCAGGCTCCTGGCAGCCACCGCCACGTCCACTGCCGCGGCCCTGTCGTCTGAAGCAGAGCACGGGTCTTGGGGCACCCATGTCACGTCCTCTGTGCTAAGTGTCACCCGGCTCCACATTTCTTGGCTGAAGGAGGCTGCCATGCGGGAGTCCCTGCAGAATCGAGGGCTCCAGGTGTGTGACTCAGTCTCCCCAGCTTGGCGACCGCACGTGGCGATGGTGTCTGGGCCTTCCATCCCAAGGCTGGCGGCAGGCTCAGGACAGCCCAAGATGAGGCCCTTCTACTGCTCTCAGGGAGCTCCCTCTGACTCTAGCAAGCACATGGGGAGACTGGTGATCTGAGGCGGAAGAGGGACCCAAGGAAGGCCAGACTGGGTGTGGCTGGCTGCTCCCTGCACCCTGAGTTGGAGTCTGCAGGGCCCCGGATGCGTAGCAAAGCATGGTGGGGGAGCCGGGCAGGCGCCGTCTGATGCCTCCTGGGCTCCCCTGCCTGCCAGGACCTGCCTCAGGACCCTTTCTCCTGACTTTGTCCGCGACTCTGGCCTTGGGCTTGGTGCACCAGTGACTCCATGTCAGTCACTGGATTCTCCTCCACCTGCCACCCAGGTGTCCTGATCAGCCCGCCACCACACTGTCGGCTCCCAGAAGGCCCAGAAGCCGGTCTGGGGGCTGGTGGCACTGGGGTTTCCTGCCTGATCAGAGGAGCCTTGTCTCTGCCTTTGGACACACTTGAGCAAACCGTAAGACGCTGTCAGTCACAAGGAGTAAAGAAAAGGACAAGTTGTGTGTCAAGTGCCTGGAATGGCATTGGCCTCAGGCCTGGGAAATCAGGGCCGCTGCTCTGGGCTCCTTACTTTGGAGGCCACTGGGGCATCTCTCCACCTTGCCAAGCCCAGGAGGTCAGGACCCTTCTGGGCCACGTGGTCCTGCCAGCCAGAGCCCCACCCCGTCTTTTAGATCATGTTCCTGGTGCAGAGAAAGGTGGAATTCCCTCCCAGATGACCCTGCGCCCACATCCGAGGCCTGTCTGCGTCTGGCCTGGGGGCTGGATCGCTGCCATTCGCACCCTTTGGCCCAAGGAGCAGTGGCTTGTGGGGAGAGGGGGTGTGGGTATGGACAGAACTTGGACAGGCAGACTGGGCACATGCGAGGGCCCTCCCGGCGCAGGACGGGGTTGCGCAGGAAGCAAAGGGGACAGATCGCAGGCTGGAGGCCAGCAGGAGCAGGAGGGCTGTGGTGGGCACCCAAGAAATGGTCGATCTCAACATCCTGTTGGTGAACCAGCCTGCTCACGAGTCTGACCAATCTTGTGCTATGGCTCTGCGTCTACGAACGGCATCCATGTGGGAGAGAGAGGTGGGGGAGGGGAGGCAGATCGGGAGGAGAAGATGAGAGAGTTGCTCCTACACCTGCCGAGTGGGGGGAGTTGTGTGGAGTGTAGCCAGAAGCAGGCCGAGCTGGGGCCAGAGATGCCGGGCCCACCTCTCCAGGTCGTGGCTCGACCGCCATATGGGGCAGGCAAGTCAGTCCCTGGCGGTAAGACCAAGTGTGATTGAGTAAGACCGGGGCAGTCGAGGTCAGCCTATTTGCTGTGTCCACTGGGATGCACGATTCAGGGAGAGCGGGCGGCAGGCCTCAGGCTCAGACCACAGCCACGCCTGCCCAGTGTTTGTGTGACCTACGCCTCTGTTCTGGGCCGCAGGAGACGAGCCTTGGTTTCTCTTCCTGATACTGCTTATTTGTTCTCTCTGGCTTGGTCCAAACCCCAAGGCTCGGATGAGCTCCCCCGGGCCGGACTGCCCAGGACTCTCCCCACCGTAGCCGTAGCCCTGCTGAGCTTTTAGGATTTGAGGGAGTAACCTGTTGCTGTGTAACAAACGATAGGAAAACCTCATGGCTCAAAACCGTCATAAACACAAATTATCTCGGTTTTTCTGGGAGCAACCTAGCTAGTGGTCCTGAGTCAGCACTTTTCACGAGTCAGGAAGCCAGCGGGTGAGGCTTGAGTCCGTGTTGGAGGGTCTGCCGCCGGGAGACCCCCCAAAGCTGGGCCAGCGGGTGTTGGCGATGGGCAGGGGGCTCAGCTCTGCCTCCCGGGGCCTTTGCGCGGGCCGGCTTGAGCGACCTGACGGCCCAGCGTCTGGCTTCCTCCAGAGCGGGTGACCCTACACGCAGGAAGCAGAAGGGACTTGGAAGTCACACGCTGTCCCGTCCATCTGACTCTGCTGGTGGTGCGGACCAGTGGGGCTGTGCTGTGGGAAGGGACCTGGCACGGCATGAATTCTAGGAGGTGGGGCTCATCAGGGGCCCTCGCTCGGGAGGGCGCGCCCAGGCCTGAGATTCTGGCAGTCTCCTTGACTCCTTGACACAGAGCCGAAATCACTTCGCCATTCTGGTGCGTTCAACAATCACATTCACGCACATTCTCCGTGTCGGGAGAAGTGGTAGTACCTGGGGTCATCAAGACCCAGCCATCTCGCAGACTGGCGGGGAAGGAGATGCTCAGGCTGGACAGTGTTGTGTGTCCCAGGGCGGGGATGCTTACCGGAGCAGGCGGTGGGAACGCATCGGGGGAGTCAGAGAAGGCTGCCTAGCACGGGGAAGGCCCCCCAGGTCCTGAGGGAGGAAGAGGAAGTCTGCAGGCAGAGGGAGGGAGAGAGGATAGAGGACTAGCATTCCAGGCGGGCAGACCCTGTGACCAGTGCAGAGCCCAAGCCGCCTGGGGCGGGGGGGCCAGGGGTCTCAGCATGGTCCGCTGAGGATGCCACTTCTCCCATGTGCTCTGATTTTAGAACCTCCCAGAACCAGTGGAAAGTTCCACATCCTTTGAATGTACTGTTAGGCAGGCAGAGGCCCAGGTTGCACTTGTCTGTTACTGCAACAAAGAAGCCTGTTGGAAAGCGCAGGGAGATGAAGCTTGTTGGAAAGCGCAGGGAGATGAAGCCTGGAGGAGCTGGCTGTGAGTTAGAACAGCAGAGAACGACAGGATAGTTTCCATCCGTGGAAAAGACTGCCTCATGCTCCTTGCCTGGAGGCAAACATGATTTCGGGGTTTCGGGGGCTCCTCCCCAGTTGCTCAGATAGGGTGTGTGGGGTTGTGTATCTGCACGCCTGTGTGCCATTTCCTTTGTTTTGGAAAAGGGCGCTGCCCCCTGGGGTGAGCACACGTGCAGGGGTCCGCAGGAGCACACGTGACGACAGGCCTGCCCAGACCCCGAGAGCTTAAAGCCTGTGCTGAGTTTCCACCTACATCCGCCACCCCCTAAAATGCATCAGACCTTTGACGGTAGGAGAAGTGAGGCTCCAGCTATTTACTTACACGTGTGGTTTGTGAGGTCTGCCCTGTGGCCGGCTTCATTGCCATCAGTCTCGGATTACGTATTCCTTTGGGGCAGAGACTTTGGTCTGTGCCCCTCCCTCATGTGCTGCCCCTGGAGAGGGACTGCACGGGAGCATCTGAGACAGGACAGAGAACAGGGGAGGCGGGGGGCGGGGGGGCTCCAGTTCCACCCGATGCCTGGCACCCCCGTATCTTCCGAGTTGATGGGCGTGTCACCTGCCCTGCCCCTCCTCCCTGCTCACAGTCCCCCTTGGCATGCTCCGTCCCTCCCCCAGTCATCAGAGATCCCACGTTTCTTGGGCAGTTGGGTGGGAAGCTGAGGGCTGAGCTCACACCTGGAAATCCCCCAAGATGAAGGCAACACACACAGGCAGGCGCAGGCAGGGTGTGCTGGGGGCTGGGGAGGAGTCTGCCTGGGAGAAGACACACAAGGTCAATACTTGATGGTTGGCAAAGGGAGGTGATGTCAGAGAACACTCTTTCAGCCCTGGAGCAGTTTCTGGGAGTGGAGGGAGGCCTGGCGCCAACCTCTCAAGTCACGTTCAACCGACAGTAGTAGTTGGAACTGCAGGGAGGGGGCCTGGAGGAAGAGAGTACATCCAACCGGCCAACTGGAGGGGTGCAGCCTGGCCCCCCATCTCACCCTCAACCCTCCCGGGATGAGGGCCAGGGTCGTATGAAGCCTTTGGGGGGCGGGTCATGGTAGATGGAGGACAGGCCCTGCTTTCTTTGCCCACCAAAGGTAGAGGAGGGAAGGGAGAGGTACAAAGGCAGGGCCTCTGCCCCACGTTGGTGGACCCCAGGTTAGCTAAAAACAGAGTCCAACTCCAATCCGACTCAACTGGGGTAGGACAAACCAAGTTGGGAGCTCCCCTCCCCACCCAGCTGGGGTGTTGCTGCTGACTCTGCTACCTTCTGCCTGGCTTGCCTTTTTCCCTGTGAGTGGAGGAGGACTGGCTTCAGATACCTTTATGCCCGAGATCCTGACTCTTCTGGGGCTGGAGGTGCCCTGCTCTGGGTGGCCGGGCCTGGTGTTGGAACCTGACTGAGATCCTGGCCTCTAGACATAGAATTTCTCTAAGCAGGTGTGGTTTGACAGCAAAGGCTTGTGGCCCAGACATCCAGACACACAGGTCACTTTTCTCTTTGCTAAACATTTAAATCCGATGTCTTAGAATGTCTACAGTAGTATTCCAATTTTGGTCTCTGTAGATAGGATTTGAAAGGTATATATTCCTAATTGCACATTTTTTTCTGGGCCCAGGTGATTTCTCTTTTTTCAAAAATAGACTTTTTAAGTACAGCTTTAGGTCCACAACTAAATTGGGCGGGAAGTGTGGATTTCCCATTACTCTCTGCTTCCATACACCCACATCTCCCCTACCAGCAACACCCCCACCAGAGTGGGACAGCGGTCAGTGAACCTACCTTGTCCCATCACCCACAGTCCACAGCTGACATTAGAGCTCACTCCTGGTGCTGCACGTTCTATCGGTTTGGACAAATACCCAATGACACGTCTCTACCCTTACAGTATCACACACACTGCCCTAAAAACCCTGTCCCCAACCCCCACCCCCTGGCAACCACTGATGGCTACTGTCTCTGTAGTTGTACCTTTTCCAGAATGTCATGAAGCTGGAATCCTATAGTGTGGAGCCTTTTCAGATTGGCTTTTTTCCCTTCGTAACACACATTGAAGATCCCTCCCTGTCTTTTCGGGGCTTGATAGCTCATCTCTTTTTAGCGCTGGAATATCTTATTTAGGCCTAAATGCACCATAGTTTACTTATTCATCACCAAGAAAAGCATCTTGGCTGTTTCAAAGTTCTGGCAATTATGAATAAAGCTGCTATAAGAATCCAAGTGCAAGTTTCTTTGTGAACTTAAGTTTTCAACGTCTTTGATTAAACACCAGAACATGACTGTGGGGCCATATGGTGGGTTGTAGTTTGTAGTTTAGTAAGAGACAGCCAAAGGGTCTTCCAAATGGCCCCACTATTTTGCGTTCCCGGTCGCGCAGAATGAGTGTTTGGGGTTGCCAGCGGCCTGGATCTCACCATTCCAACATGCTGGAGTGGAATCTTGTTTGAACGTGTGCTTCCCTGATGCTGCATGATGGGGAGTATCTTTTCTTGGGCCCGTCCCCTGTGTATCTTCTTCGGTGAAGTGTCTTACTAGTTTGTTCATTTTCTTATTGTAAAGTTTCAAGTTTTTGTGGTTGTTGGTTTGATGTATTTTGGCTAATAGTTCTGTATCAGATGGGGCTTTCGAAAATATTTCTCCTAGTCTTTAGTCTTTTTATTCCCTTGAGGCAATTTCTTTATTCTAGTTTCTTGATTTTCCAAAGTGAGAATCCATACCATGTTTCCCTAAACAAAGTCCTGGTCAGGACAGACTTGAGCAAAGCTTAACTCGAGATCCATAGATAAGTTCGGGGAATATCCCTGAAACCTTCTAATTTGTGTGGACATGTGTGTATATATATACACACACACACATACATACACACATTTTTGGGGGGAAGAGGGCCCACAGTTTGGAGTCTCAAAATACTCAGGGTCTAACTCAGATCACGTATCTGAGTGGACCTGAGGAACCACTTACATCTGAGACATACTCAGACTTGCGGCTGTTTCTGGAGTTGTTCAAATATGCAGGCAACAATCGAAATTCCTTGGGATCTAGGAGACTCTGGAGTCCTCTGAAGTGAGGGAGATTTTCTTTGATAGGACATTTCCCTCAGGGGAATCAGGCTCAATGGACAAAGAGACACTTACTCTTTCATAGGTATTCTTGAATGCTGCTTGAGAAAAGCCCAAGGAGACTGAGGTATCATGTCCCTTGAATCCCTTGGACTTCTGAGCACAATGAAGGCCGGTTTCATCTCTAGGGACAGGCAGGAATTTTAATTGAGGAGTATGATGAAGACGAACTGTAAGATGTCCGCTTTGCCTGCATCTCAGCTACCAAGACTGACAGATGGAAGCCTTCCTCAACCAGGCATCTGATGTTTGTAAAATTAATTTAGTAATATTACAGTTAGATATATATATATACTGAATAACCAAGTACTGTGGTAGATCTGCATATTGAGAAAAGCATAAACGAAAGTAGAGCCAGCTGCACAGAAGTGACTGGTCACCTGAATCAGTCGAGGAAATGTCCGTCTCAACAGATTCCAGGGTGACCAAAGGACACCGGCTTCCCACGGACTGCCCGAGTTAATGCGGGTGGAAGCCTTAGCTTCCCCGTACCACCTTGCGTGCACACACCCTGAGTTTAAAAAGACCTTCCCAAGCAGAGACTAACTTTGCTCAAAATATTTAAGCACACTCACTGAAAGACGTTGGAAAAGAAAAGAAAAATCAGACTTACTTCAACAGAGCCTGAGTAGTTTTGAGGCAAACTGAGAAGTCAGTAGATAGAGACCGATACTGTGGATCATGTACATAATGGCTATTGGCTGGATCCCTGATTAGGAAGTGCTGCCCAAGGAGTTCGCTGTATCAGAGTTACTAGGAGGGAGGGTTTACAGTGTTCACAAATACAAATCATCAGCCCTCACTCCTACCACCTTCTCCCCGGGATCCTGAATCAGTGAAATGGGTATTTGCAGGAAGAGTTAGGGGTAGGCCCACTTACATTTTTTTTTTTTTTAAAGCACCCCTGGTGATTCTGATGCCCGTACTGGTTTGAAAACTACTAGCCGGATCATCAAATGCTCTCAAATATAGATACAATTTATGAAGTGTTCATTCCATGTAATTATTCAGTTTCCATGTAATTATTTTCTCCCTTGTATGAACCAAAAGAAAATAGAGCTTTTGATAAAAAAAAAAAAATCATTCTACTAATAGCATTTATACTTGTTTCTGTAACTTCAGAAGCTGATCAAGGTAATTTTGGAAAGAATATTCTATATAACATCTCTAGAAATGATCAGAAACCTTGCTGACTTTTCAGATCACAACGGTTGATGTAACCTATACTTTTGACTTTGCATTTCCAAACTTAGAAACCGGAGACACTTAAATTAAAATCTGAAATTAATCAGGATGCTTCGCTATTAGCTTTACTAATATTATCTAGAATGTGGCTACATGTTCAGCGGTCTTCAATCCAATAGCTAGTTCTGAGTATACTGTATTCTAAGAAATTGTGTAAGAAATTCACAAAACTTGTCCTTATAATTCAGTCTTTCCCTTACTATCAATGAATTTCAAGGATTTGTTTATGATTTTTAAAAACTTTTGTGAGGCTTGCCAATACATCTTCTACTGAACTAGCACATCCTGGCAAATGTCCCCCAATATCCACCAGCCAAGAAAACTTTAAGGTGATTATGTGTGTGCTTTTTTTTTTTAATTGTATAATTCATTTATACAGAGAAATCATTGGATTATCTATTTACAGTCTTTTTCAATTTTCATTTCCACTGGCCAGATAGAATTCACATAATAGTCAACATTTACTTGAGCGGATCACCAATATAGATGTGCCATGACACAGGGCTTTAGTCTTCCTTCCTTAAATACTATGCCTCATTTGAACAGAAACACTTTACAGGAAAAAATTCATTAGTCTTTTTTCCCCTCTTGTGAATAAATCCACCAAAACTGATCTAATATGGTCAAATTTTCAACACATTTCATTGTTTCCTTTCAAACCCATAAACCAAGGCAAATAAAAGTCACTTCCCCCAAGCCTTCTACGACTTACTACACACCCTCAAGTTTAGCTTTTACTATCTCCTTTCATGTTCTGGTGCAACCAGACATTTTTACTTTAAGACAAAACTACTCACTCTCATAGGCCCTCTTTTTTTGTGTGTACAGTTCTTCTAAACTTACTATCAGTCAACTGCCTTCCCTCTGGTTTTTCAGACAACACTGAAACTTCCAACAAAAACCTTATGGCGTTTTTCTTTCGGTAGTCCCGAATACATGGGAGTCATTTCCCGTGTATTCACCACTCTGACGTGCTACACTTTAAAAATTGCAATGTTCTTAATTGGCTCAAAAACAGTATGGCTTGGTTTCACTTGGTAAAGTTAATATGATTTAAAAAAAAAGATATATATATATATATATATACACACACACACATATATATATATACGTACACACACACATACATACACACACATTTTTAATCAAAGAAGAAAAATAAAGACATGCCAATTTGAAAAGGCAAAGGCATCAAAGTAAAAAAATAAAAGCAGACACTAAAAACTACTTTACAGATTAAAAAAATTAAATAATTGGCAGGTTAAATGGATGAAAAATGAGGAATGTGCAGTGAAAAACAAATATAAGGCATTCCAGTTGATAAAACAGAAAACTTGATGAGTTTTATGTTTCAGTGTAAGTTCTGAAATATCATAAACATATACTGCAGGAAGATTTTAGGTGCCAATTCTACAATTTCAAATTTTGCAAACAAAGTTTATCAGAGAAACACTGGTAAAATCCCAGTATTTGCAAAACTTTGGTTTTTCGCAAATATTGTAAATATCACAATGGCTGGTATTAGAAAATCATGATGAATGCAGGATAAGGAGAAAATCCATTTCATAAATATTTCATTTGATTAAAAAGATCAGGTTTGCATGTTCTAAATAATCTGGGGAAAACATCTTAAAAAAAAAAAAAAGGCTACAGTTTAATAGCAATCTGCACGTATCTTTAGCTGCCATTTAAAAAAAAAAAAAAAAAAAGGAACAACCACCCAAACCAACCAAAAACATAACAAATGTTAAGACTGGTATTAAGCAGTCCTGCAGTGCTCCCATGCTCACATTACAAGAAAAAACAAACTGTACACATTTATAAATAAACAGTCTCTCCACCAGTTAAAACACAGAACTTCCTTTATACCAGAGTCTCTTTCCGTTTGCCACTGAACTGGGCTCTGTCTCTGGCCTTTCGGAAGCCAGGCTGTGTTTGGTGAACTTTCGCACTCTTCACGTCCTCTGCTGTGTGCACTGGGCAGCCGCTCTCTGCAGCGTCTCCAGTGACCTGGACCTGAGTCACACTAGATGCCGTGGACGCCCTTCTCTGGGCTCGGATGTTCCCAGCAGAGGGGCTGTTCTCCTCGCCCTCCTCGTGGAGCTCCGGCAAGCCCTGCGGTTCGGCTGGGCCAGCAGCCTGCTGGAAAGGAGCAATGGCGGCGCGGATGCAGTTGAACCACTGCTGCTTGTGGAACACGTCATTGGCCTGCAGAGTGTGTGACTGGCCCGGAGAGGGGTCTTGGAAGCGAACTCTAAAGATATTTTTAGCTAGAAGAATAAAAAATGTAAAAAAGACTTTTTGAAAAGTTTATTGAAAAATGAAGTCAGCCTACAGTCTTACTACGGGTGGTGCTGTTCCTATCCCAGGCCCACCAGGCACTTATGCAATGCGCCTGCGGGTGTCAGAGCAACAAAGCACCTGGCCACTGTTTCAGGGGCGGAACAGGTAGGTACAGGACAATGAAATCCATTTCATTAACAACTTTTTGTGTAAGGACAGAATTCTTAAAGATTAAAGCTAAATTCATTTACATTCTGAGTTTCTGTTTCTGTAAACTACCTTAAAGCTTGTATTTTTACCTTTATCTGAGTTGCTGAAAGCCCCTCGAAAGGACCCTCCCATCCTCACATCTCCATCCTGCAGGTCTTCCAAGACCAGCTCTTGGACAGGGATTGGCTGCCGATAAACCTGATAGGAGTGACGCTCATTTCGTGTAACAGGCCGAGTCAAAACCAAGATGTCTTGAAACAGGAATATGTAAAGTTTCTAGAGAAACAAGAAACAAATACATCCTAAATGTGAAACTTTGTGATTTTAAGTGAGTGAAATCCATCCTTACAAATGACCCCATAAAGACCGTGGTTTCAAGGCTACGCATGTTCTACTTGGAGAACTTTTCTAATCTCAGATGATATAAAACTTACTTTTATCAGTATGTAACATTACATTAAGTAAGGAGCAGGTGAGTAAACTCCATGCACCACAAAGACCTACCAGTAGTAACACACCTGGAAACACCAGTATTGTATACCAGTTTTCTAACAATATAAGGATTAAAAAAATGCAAGCTGGTAAATGTTAATGGCTCTTTTTGTCCCACAGAAATGTAAGCTTTATAGAACAATTAGGCTTCATGATAGAAATCAGAGATGTCAGGTTTCAACTTTTTCCAAAAAGAACCTCAACTTATAAATTGGGTTTCTAGGGGCAAACAGGTGATGGGGATGAAGGAGAGCACTTGTGATGAGCACTGGAGATGTATGGAATTGCTGAATCACTATATTGTACACCTGAACTTAGTGCTACCCTGTATGTTAACAAACTGGAATTAAAATAAAAACTTAAAAAAACCCCAAAAAACCCCAAACCCAAATAACTGGGCTTCTTTCTGAAAAGCACCTAATGAAAAAAAAATACCATTCCACTGGGGCGCCTGGGTGGCTCAGTCAGTTAAGTGTCTGACTCTTGGTTTTTGGCTCAGGTCGTGATCTCAGGGTCATGAGATCGAGCCCCATGTCAGGCTCCACGGAGGGCATGGAATCTGCTTGGGATTCTCTCTCCCTCTCTCTCTGCCCCTCCCCCAGCTCAGGTGCTCTCTGTCACAAATAAATAAATAAATCTTAGAAAAAAAAATTCCATGCTTACGTTTTATTCTAGCAGGTACTTTTATAATTAATATTTAAAAAATTAGTTTGCTTTCATTCAATCTACTGTAGAAATTTGTTTAGTAGTGCTAAAAGCTACTTCCATCACTATATACTCTTTGAAAAATTTTCTGAAGGATATGCTTTATTATAAAACTAGTAATTTATTTAGAAAGGAACTCCTAGCCAAACAAGTTGATTTATGCTTCAAAACTAAAAAATAGGGGCGCCTGGGTGGCTCAGTGGGTTAAAGCCTCTGCCTTCGGCTCAGGTCATGATCCCAGGGTCCTGGGATCGAGCCCCGCATCGGGCTCTCTGCTCAGCGGGGAGCCTGCTTCCTCCTCTCTCTCTGCCTACTTGTGATCTCTATCTGTCAAATGAATAAATAAAAAAAAAAAAAAAAACTAAAAAATAAAGTATAAACTGCTCTCCACCAAGACATTTAAGTCATTCTGTCACAAAAGAAACCAAAGTTTGCTTTATGAAAGCTGTTAACATAAAATAAAAACCAGTAACCTTCTTTCACTGTCTGATGAATTTATTTTAAAGCCTGCTCCATGACTTAGGCAGAAAAAACTGAACAAGGTAGAAGGATGAAAGGAATAGCTTCGGATTAGTGAGTATGAAAATATGCTCACGTGTCCACTTTTATTCTTCAGCTCCCCGTGGCAGAGTAATACTTTGCTTGCTTCAATTCTAGGATCCTTCTGCTTTTCATCTAGATACTCCAGCTTGTCAATGTAATACTGGCATTCTGATTCACCTTTCTTCAAGTTGATATCAGAGAGAACTCCTTGTATTATCAATATCTAAAAATCAAGAAATCAATGAAGCATTTTTAGCATATTAACTTTACTCTGTTTCCCTGCAGGGCTAAAACATTCTATTAAAATGACTTAAAAGCTTGAAGGGACTCTAGAAATCTGATAGTTCAGTCAGTTCCTTCATTTTACAGATGAAAAACAGCCTCAGCTAAATTAGGTGATTTGCCCAAAGTTACACAGCTAGCTAGTGGAAGAGAGCATATGTTAGCATCTAGTCTTTTGATTAAAATGTAAGTATACAGTGAGTTCGGTCTCTTTATTGCTTAGTGCATTACTGTATTGGGTACTTTAAAAAACAACAGAACGTTTCACCATGCTGCCCAATGCCTAAGACTTGAGAGTATCACTGTTTACCTTTCTAAGGCCAGCTAATATATAAACTTGAAAAACATATGAATCATTTACTGGACTTACAGCTTCCTCCAGAGGCTGAACATCAGGGTGGTCTTTTGGAGTGTGTCTAAGAATTTCTTTTAACAGTAAAGGGTATTTGACCAAACGACTTCGGGGAATATCTAGGAAGCTCCAAAGATCGAGTTTTCGGCTGAAAGGAGACTCGAGACATCGCTGGAGGAAGTCTTGGACTCGTGGATCTTGTTTCTTCTGATCAAGAAGAGCTTTGGCTGCCAGCTGGTTACTACAGTAGCCTTTGTAAGCATTCAAGCCTGGCAACTGAAGAAGAGTAAGAGAAAACATGGTATGATACATGTTTTTGTGAAAACAAACACAGAATTTACAGCTAATTCTCAAAGTTTAAATAAGCTGCGAAAATTTCCCTGCAGGTGATAATTGGGTAGGGTAGTGTTCTGAGCCAACATCAGAATGTCCTTTTCTAATTTCCCTATAATTTGACTAAATCCAACTGAAGACCCATGACTTCTACTTTCTCTCAGCCTCAGTCGATGCTAGTCTTCTCTATTCTCAGGGCATCTGAGTTCCTCTACCATGGGCATCACCACACTTGAGACTGTGTATGTACTTGACTATCCTTTCTCTAGATTATAAATGTAGAGACGTCGGTCATCACTGAATCCCCAGTGGTCCCTCCTAGAATAGCACCTAGCATCTAGCAGGCACTCAAATGTTAATGGAACAAAACAAATTACATGGGAACTGTGTCCAAAGAGGAACATATTTTTAAAACAAATAAAACCATATCATTCATAAAGTATTTTTTTAAGTAAACACCATAACTTCTTACGGTGTTTACTTGGCATATATGTAAAAAACTATTTTGTGTAAGCAATTCACTACATACCCAGTTCACAAGAATGGGACCGATTTGCTCTACTGTTCCACCAGGTTTGGTTGCTTCTCCTATTCTTGCCAGTAAGTCTGAAATGCAAAAAAGGCAGAAATAGCAATAACAAATTTATTTAAGAAAATAAATAATTTATTATTTATTTATTTAAGAAAATAAATAATTCAGCACTAAATCAGCAGTTTATATTCAAAACAACTTGTGTTGGGGCACGTGGGTGGCTCAGCTGGTTAAGCATTTGGCTCTTGATTTCGGATCATGTCATGATCTCAGGGTCATGACAAAAAGCCCCATGTCGGGCTCTGTCCTGGTCATGGAACCTGCTTGAGATTCTCTCTCTCCCTCTTCCTCTGCCCCTTCCCACCCTACCCCGTTTGCTCTCTCTAAACAACCACCACCACCACCACAACAACCTTTGTTAATGCTGTTCAGATACGAATGAAAATTAAATAGCATCTCTTACCTTCGTGGAGAGGTATGTAAGCGTCCAAATCACCAAATATATGGGTGAGTTCCTCTTCTGACATAATAGACAGCTTTAACATAGGGTCATGGTAGGCCTATCAGAAGAGGAGAAGTATGTCACCAAAGAAATCAAGCAAATAAAACATGATGAGAGACCTTCCTTGAATGCAAACATGACTAACTATATAAAAGCTATGCGTGGATTCTATTTGTGATACATAAAAGAACTACTCAAACACATTCTCTTACTGATATTCATATTTGAAGAGATTTGAAGCCAATAAGAAGTTTATAATTTGTGAAATATAATTTTTTACGACTAGGGCATGTGATAAAAAGTTATTTACTGACCTTCCTTGCAAGTTTGAGATCCTCAATTAAATCCTGTTCACCTCGGGACATTTCATATATCGCCTAAAGAGGAAAAAAAAATCCAGCAAACATTATAGGTCATTCCTTCTTTTGAGAAAGGAAAATTATAGGCAATGGATATTTATCATTATTTAATTGACGTTTTGAAGAGTGCTTTTTAAAGTGACTCCGTGTGAAGACTGTAATTCAGAATGGAATCTCAAATAAGAGGCTGCCATTATGTCTTACAACTTCACTCCATTAGAGTTAACTTTAAGGACCACCACTCGTCAGAGTGCTGCTGCTCAGCGTGGGTGATGGGTCACGACGGAGATATTAAAGCATAGCTGATTTCTGCCTTAAGCATTAGTTTGCTATTCTTCTGACAAAACACATGTTTAAAACACAGGGACGATTTTTTTTTAAGGATAAGCCAATAAATACAGCCTTGCTACTGAATGCCAGCTCACCTCTTGTCGTTTGATTTCTTTGGTAGTTAAAGACTCTTTCATATTGACGTCTAACATCTCTGACCACAGGACGCGGCTTCTCCGTTTGGCAGGAGTTGGGACTGTTGACCTGCTTGATAACTTCTGGGCAGAAGCCGGGGATCTGCTGTCACCACGAAGGGTAAATGACTTAAAATTAAAAAAAAAAAAAAAAAAAAAAAAAAAAGAAAGAAAAGAGAAAGAAAAAGAGGTGAACAAAAGAGAGGGTTAAAGGATATAGTAATTATTCCTTTTTCTTAAAAAAATAGACAAATTAAAAACAAAGTTCTGAGAATTTCTCAAGCTTCAATCTACCATTCTAAAATATTTATCAGCCAAAATTACATTTCTGGGAATAAAAACTATCTAAGACTGCTTTGATATAAGATGTAACTTAATATAATGGAGTTATATAAATACCATTCTCGTAAAAATATTCCTTACTAGCACGTTAAAAAAAACCACAAAGCTTTATGTTTAAATATAATAGTGTAAAACTGTTTGTACAACTCAAAGAAAAATAAAAATTTTAGGCTTCTGTAGAAAGTCCCCTTACTACATTACTCACCTCCCAGCCCCATCACTTGCTTACCTGAATTGTTTGACCAAAGCGCCGGACTGCTCCATTTCTTACAGGAGAGATCAAATTTGCCAAAGATGTGACCCGAGCAAGAGGTCGAACTCTTTTATTGCTTGGCTCCTGTAAAAACAAAAACAGATTACACTAAATGTGTGTTTAGGTGTAATGGTTTCAACCACGTTTGGACAAAGTTGAACACTCTCAAAAACCAGTATTTGTACATTATAAAATAGAGAAACATGAAACTCTGAAAATGAATGTTGTCCTTTATTGTTAAAATACTAAGAACACTATTGAGTAACAGTAAACTATTAAAAAAACTAATGGTATGAGAAAGGCCAGCTAAGTATCACTTTGAGAACAGAACAAATATTATCACTGCACAAAAGAAAAACTAAAATGAAAACAAAGACAATAGATTCCAGAATTCTATAGAACTTTTTAGTTTAATAGAGAGTCACTTTTAAAAAGTACCTGATTATTATGAAAGATTTCAAACACATACAAAAGTGAAAAGTTAACAGCATAATGGATCCCAGGTTACTTATCACTCAGCTTCAGCAGTTTTTGGTGTGAGAACTGCTTCATCTATTTTATAGCAAATCCCAGACATCGTATCATTTCATTCTTAAGTACTTCAGTTAGAGAATAGCTTTTAAATGAACCTCTCTGCTGCCGGAACGGGCCAACTCGGAAGGAAGAGCACCCCGTCACGGGATGTGCGCAAGCAGAGGCAGGACAGGGTTAGGAGAGAACTCAGGGTCTGGATCAGACTGACTGGGCCCAAATCCTGGTTCTAGCACCTGCTAAGGAATGTCCTGGGCCTCAGTCTTCTCATATGTGAAATGGGGTTAATATTAGACCTTCTCTTGTATAGTTGTTATGAAGATTAAGTAAGATATGTTTAAGTGGCCTGAACAATGCCTAGAACACATTAAGTTTCTGCTATTACTAACATTCTTAGAAATATTTCCACTTACTACATAAACACTGGGATTTATGAATAATTAGGTTCTCTTTCAAATATTTAATTTGTTAACTTCAAGGAAAAATACATACAAGCTGAGAAGAAATAGTTATTCTACACATATTGTCTCAAAAATAATACTTTAGTAAACACATCACTTAATCATTCAAGAATCTCAAAACTTTACAGATCACATTATTTTAATTTTACTGCTAGAGAAATGGAGGGACAGCATTAGGTGACTCCTACAGCTACTGAAATAAAGAACATCAGGTCTGTCTTTTTACATGTCTAAGGAATATATTTATTTGTATTTGGTGCTTTTGACAACTGTGGCATACTTGACAAAATAATTCTGATGATAATTCAGAAGGATATATAATTAAAAATAAAGAATAAAATAAAAATAAAGACAACACGTAAAAATTACCTTTTAAAAATGACAGATGAAAACTTTTTTTCTAAAAATTCTTTGATATGACTAATGTCATATAAAAAAGTAAGGGGTGAGAGAATGGAGTAAAAATAGTCCTCTTACTACTAATTTAAGAATAAAATGGCAGAAAGAGTTAAAATTCCCTGGAAAGAACCTTCATTGATTTGAATCTTCAATGACGCAAGGCCTATTTTAACTCCTAAAGGTACACATTCATATCAGAAGGGTATGTGACTTACTAAGTAAGGAGACTGGGCAGATAAGGCCTTCAAAGACCAGCTCAGGTCTTTGAAGGCCCTAAGAGGTAGAGTTCCAAACCAACTCTCTCCCAACAAAGTAATTAACCCCAAAGTAAAACTTTGAATATAAAACCACTAATGTGCAAATGTTAAATGACTAAAAAAGAAGCCTTCAAGATACGTAGTAAAATGACACACTGCGTGGCCAAGGACATGTGCGGATGCCTTTATAACACACATCTGTGCAAGACTGAAGTGACACATGCATGGGCAGAAGGTCCGGCAGAAGGCATTCCTTTCTATTTAGTAAAGACAGTACAAAGAGTCTTCTGTTTGAGCAGAGATATAATTACCTCCTCACAAAGTAAGATATGCCAATGCTAACTAGAAACAAAGCAGTTGTCAGAAGGTTCTGTTCTACTTTTTGGAAACACGGGTTAATTCCTCTTCCCTGTTTAAAACATAACAAATTTGACTTCCTAGTAAGTCACAAGATCAGTCATTTCAACTTAACACATCTTTGGAAATGTGCTCTTCCCACTGAACTTGGAAAGAAAAGTTAGTTTGGATGGGAGGACAAGATTTTTGGGCCTATTTTATTATATTAAAATCAGGTTAATGATAAAAAATTCTTATCTTTATAGGATCAGTTACTGTTCAACTACTTATTTCCTGGTAACTCAAAATTATGTGGTATTTAAAGTTAAGACTACAGAATTAAGGTTTAATTGAATGTTAGTTATTATATAATAATTATATAAACAATAAAATGTTACATAAATAATAAAAAGTTAAAAGTAAAAAAAAAGTTAAATGTTAAATATATCTAAAACATCTTTCTGAAATTAATATGCAATCCGTTTAGGGTGGTGGGATATTCATGGTGAGCAGTATTTGGTAGTTAAATATGTTCTACAGTTCTTCAGAAAGCCAACTATCTCCCATCTTCACAAAGGACATGGCAGTCTTAGTTCATCTGATCTCAACGGTCTTGGTAAGAGTTCCAGGCTAGCTCCGTCACTAGAGCACAAGACTCTTCAAATGCCCTGGTAAGTAAGTAAGTAAGTAAGTGCAGTACTAAATCAGGTAATGGGGGGTGGGATAGCTACCTCTGTACTTTTCACACATGTTTTTGGGGATCCAAAAGTAAAGGACCCACTCCCTCCCTAAAAGGACATATGTGATGAATGTTTAGGAGATGCAACACAAACTTTTAGAATATATATTTCAAGAGTATGAAAAATTTCAATAACTTAAAAAGTATGATTGAAATGTAAAGCTGAAGATGGTTCACCTCTAACCTTAGGATACGCATACAGTATTTGAGAAAAAGTATCACACAGGGGAAACTTCTGTAGCAAAGTGACACAGATTAGGCAGTCACCTATTATATTATAGGGTCACCTTAAAGGATGGAACAAAAATTTCTTTTAAAATACAGGTTTGGATTCCACCTATGTAAGCTACAACCAAAAGGAGTTTTTCTTTAGAGATCCAGATGAACCGTCCGAATGATGTTGGTTTGGTTATTAAGAACCTAAACATTAGCACTGGTCACAAAACTATTTCAAAGACAGAATTTTTTGAGAACTGATATTACACCCACATTTGCCACTTGGCACACACAGGATGCAGGCACAGTGTTTCGAGGTGGTGAAGGCAGAGAGGGGCAGGAGTCCACCTGTTTCACCATCACAAAAATAAGGCTTACGAGGTTTTGCTGCTGCTGCTGTTACCATTCTGTGGTGCTATTAGCAGCGTCACGGTAAATACAAAAAGCTTAAAAAGAGCCAGTGCAGACGGTGAACTACATACACTCTTCAAAAGACACTCTGAACATCTATGAGAATAAACAAGGAATACCAACAAGATTTCCATACACAAGAACTTTCTCCTACAGCCAATCTTCCACCAGGGCCAAAGTTCACAGAGATGGAAAAATACAATACCTTGAACATAGATTTACGTTGTTTATTTTGGCGAGGTTTTAACCAGACTATCTAGTTCAGCCAGCCAATCGCATGCATTATTTTAGGATATCTGTTTTTAGACCGACTTTTTATAATGTCTCCATTTATTTTGCTAATCCAGTTGTAAACAGAACGTTGTTAAGATGCATTTTAAGTCTTTTACTAGGATGTACCTTGCACATAAAAACAAAAACATGGAAAACTTGTAAATGCAGTTTTTTTAAAATAAAAAGTTTTTTTCTACTAATGTCATGAAAGAGACTAGGAGGGTCTCTTCTATAGTCAACCAAATCAACACTTAAAAACAAACAAAAAAAATAGGGGCTCAGTCAGTAGAACACGAGACTCTCGACCCTGGGGTTATGAGTTTGAGCCCCACAATGGGCATAGAGTTTACTTAAAAAAAAAAAAAAAAAAAAATCGTAGTTAAAAACAAGAACAAAAAAACCCAGTATATATCTGGGTTTATTTGTTTGGGTTATTGGATGCATAATCTTCTCTCATTGCCAAGAACTTTAAAATAAGAAAAAAGAAATGAAAAAATATTTATAAAAAGATAAAAGAGTTAAAATTACATAAGATTTCTTTGCTTTCTACTTAGAAATAGTCACATTTAGTCATTTATTTAAAGGCTGTTGTTGCTAGTACTAAGAACCTAATAACATTCCGGTGTTTTAAATCTTTCTATGTCAGAAACATGGCTGGTGCCCGATACCAACCAAAAAAGACTAGTTCTTGATGGTCCAAAAGATGATCAGTTTCAGTATTTACACCGACGGCCATATATGATTTGTCCTACTCAAAGGAAATGCTTACACATTTGAGAAAACTGAACCATAAAAGTAAAAACCAAAACCAAACAGGAAAAACAAAAGAAAAAAACCAAAGCTAAACTATACCAAATGAAAGCATAACTCCTAAAGATGGCAGCACTGGAACTACCAGAAGATGTGTGTACGTACGATACGTGGCTTTGCTGAGGTATGGACAGACTGCACATATTGAAAATGTACCATTAGGTAAGTTTGGATACAAGTACATAACCACGAAACTATTACCACAATCAAGATAAGAAGTATATAGTTAATTGAACACAGGACCACTATTTCTGTCCTCTAGGTGACAATGTAGTATACACCATAGAATAAGCAGTAAAAATAAGAGGATCCATAGAGTATTAGATCAACTGTCAAAATTAAATGGCACAAAAATCACTTGACTTATTTTCCTAAGTGTTCATAAATACTTGTAAAAACCATGACTTCAGACAATTAAAGCAGGGAGGGGAGAAGTAACCGAAATAATGGTTTGATGGTTTGAATATTTTAACATTTTTTCCTTTCAAAAAAGAAAAAAAGTTGCACACACAAACTTATTAGATATGGAAAGAAAAATAAAAACGAGGACGAGGTCAGATAGCATTTTAGTTTCCATTTGTTCACTAGTGTGAAACTTGCACTGAAGGTTTTCTTATTTTCCTTTTACCCGGAAACACAGTTCCTCAGACTAGGTAATATAAGCGCAAGTTAAAAAGAACAATGTATTAAGCATCAGAAATGTGACCAATTTAACCAAATTTAGCAGCATACACATTTAAAATCCTGTCCTTTTTGTATAAAAGTCTGTGTACACTCAAGCTTTGCTACGTTGAAACCTATCCATACCATAATCCCTAAACCTCTACCACAGAGCCAGACACACCTCAAACCTGCACAGAAATCAAAGTCCTACATTTTAACACTAAGACCAAAAGTTCAGTTTAAAATCACCCTGTTAATAAGCTGTGGAAAATCTTCGAAGCATCAGAAAGCCTTCCTTCGGACTCACCTCCTGTTCCCTGAAGGACTGATTATTAACGTCCAGGACTCGTATGGTCCTCTTGATGGGCAGCAGACCTCCAATCTCGTCATGAGCCACCATGCTTCCCTCAGTGCCCCCGCAAACCCTCAGTCGCTGGGAGCTGAGCCCGCCCTACAGCGCGGCAGCACCGGCGCACAGGCTTCCCCTCCGAGCCCCCGGCTCCCGGGCAGCCATCCGCCTCCGCTCTCCCTCGCGCCGCCACCGCTCTGCAGCAGCCGCGCGATCCACCCAGACCTCGGGGCTCCCGGGGCGGGGATGGGGGCGGGGCCTGTGCACACGTGACCCAGCGTGACTGACACGGGCCCCCCTTTGCCGCGCTCCCTTTTCTCCTGCAGGCGGCTCTAAGAGATTCCAAGAGATTGGGAATTTCTACAGCAACTCAAGGCTCGAGGGAACCTTAGGTTAATGTAAAAAGGTTTTCCTGGTTTCGGCAGCATTCCGGAAGGGAAACTAATTGCTTATCTAGGTTATCTACTCTAGTCCTCGCCACAGACGGATATTTTTCTCAGACCCTATCACTTAGAAAGAAATCCAGTGGCGGAAACTTGACAACTTCAAGTAAGAAAGCTGTAAGTCCAGTAAGTGTGTGCACCAAAGAAAAGCCGAATGATTCAAGGAGCTTTTAGCGTGAGCATATTCCCCACCGCGAGAGCAGCCAGGCCTTTCCTCTGTCCTTGGGACCGTCCGGGTGGGCACCGCGGGCGCACTTCAGGTCGCCCCGTTCGCCGGGGGGAGGGGGGGGGGTGGCCAGAACCGCGCTACCTCAGATTTCAACGTCAGCGCTGCTCAGACACAGGGGCACATACCTTTCCTGTGTGCCTGAGAAGCTTGCTTTCTGTGTAACAGATGTTTTACACCATAAATACAAAAAGGCGATTTCTAATAACGGAATCCTGCTCTATTCTGAAATGACTAATCTTGATAGGGTCCTAAAAGAGTCAAAAGGCCTTTTTAAAAAGGTAACTTGCACTTTACTGGTAGAGAAAGGAGGTCCACAGAGGTGAAGTAACTTACCTCAAGTTACGCATTAATGACAGTCTCTGGACTGTCACAGTCTGGACAGTCTCCTCTTCTCTGGAAAAACACCACTTAAGTTGATTTGATAGGCCTGCTGAGAAGCAGACTTTCTTCCTCAACAGAATGTACTGTATCCTATCTTGGAAGGTAGGATTTTATCTTAACTATACACTACTATGGATGATACAATGCCAGTAATTTGCAAAAAAGTTTCTGTTCTCAGGATTTACTAGGATCAGAAAAATCCGAGAAATCTATGTAGAAGGCACTATTCTAGATATTGTAGATGATATAAAAATAGATTTCATATTTGCTTCTAAACTGCTAATAGACCATTATGTAAAAGTAGGCTACACAAAGAGATATAACAGACAGCTTTTGAAAATTCCCACGTAAGTTGTACAGCTAGCTACCAAGTGCCACAGGAGTTCAGGAGGAGAAGCCACTTCCAGCAGTCTTCTGAGCAGAGATGGGGTTGGGAAACATGCTACTGAAGACATTCTAAGATGTTATTTGACTGGTGCTGGAAGGCCATGTTATGTTCTTCATAGGCCCAAGTAAGGCAAAAGTGCAAGGATTTCCCAGAAGAGCATGAAGGAGTGAGCTCACAGATTGCAGTCACGGGCTGTGGGTGAAGACAGATGAGCAGAGGATTTTATTGAGCAGAGGTGAGAGATAACAGAAGTTATGTGTAGGCTGATCTATCAGATGGTTTGAAAAATGACTGGGAACATAATACAAAAATCAAAATCAGTTATCAAGAAGTTGCCCTAAGGTAGGAACAGTGGGAAAGGAAAAGGATACATGCAAGGGGCCACACACTGAGAAGTCAAAGATGCCCACAATTTTAAAGTTAGGAGGGGAACTATTAATACACATAAAGAAATAAGGAAGAATGAGCTTTGAAAGAAAATTCCGAGTTTCATTTTTAGATCTACTGACGTGGTGGAAGAACATGAAAATGAAAATAATGGGCTAGTACTTGGAAATGCTGGACAAAGACTTGAAAGAGGCCAGAGGGCAGATTTAGACTGGGGAGTCACATACACGGGGATCAGAGTGGAAGCCAGGAGTGAATGAGATGCTTGGGAGAGAAAATCTGGACAAAAAGAACAAGGGTCTAAAGATCTAACTTTGGAGAGATGCCAAGGGAAAAAAGACTTGGGCAAAAGGAATAGTCAGCAGAAAAGCAACATAGCAAGATGCCAAAGGAAGAAAAGGTGTTAATTACAGCAAAAAGGTTAAGAAGGGTAAGAAAAGATGCATGGACTTAGTGATTACAAGTTTAATGAGGCCCTGGAGTGTGCTAGTTCAATGGAATAAAGACAGAAGGTATACCAAGGAGGCTGAGGAGTGAATAAAGCAGAATAAATAGTGAGCACAGACTATTTAGAATGACAAATAATCTATAAAAAACAATTTACTGCGGTTTGCAGGACAGTATAACTTCTTATAGTAAGTATCATGTTGCTCTTCTATAAATACCAATGTATTTTGTTGTCAAGATGATAATAATTCATCTTTTTGCTCTGAGATATTTAAAAAAAATAATGGTGATTGGCTATATCTCATCATCTATCCTTTATTACCTGCCCACGCTTGTCACACACATGTGGATATGTTTGGCTTTAAGGCCGGCTGACGGTGTGGAGAAGCCAGTACTATACAGCAGTGAAGTGGAAGGAGCTTAGCGATCATCAGAGCCTGTTCCCTGATTCATAGGTAAGAACACCGACCTGCTCAAGCCCTCAAAAAGAGGCGAGGCTAGAACCCACGAGTCTGGTTCAGTTTCATTGGCTTAAAACGATGCAAGTGAGGCCCATACCTGACGGCCACTGAGCTTCGTAAGGGAATACAGTCCTTACATTCAGGGAGAGAAGGGAAGAAGCTGCTAGGGTGATCTCATGGGTCTATTACCCGACATCTCTTTCCAGTGTTTTCTATTTAGTTCTGAAAGAGGTACAGCCAAGATAGTAAGAAGGGGTTTCTCTCATTTCTCTCCTTTAGCTGAGGAAAATGTAAAAACTGAAAGCCTACAGGAGCCGCATAGGATTTAATGGTGATAGTCACAGCACAAAAGTCCCAATTCACCAACCCTACAATCTTCATTTCATTTTGAATGTTCAGGGTTGTGGTCCAAATATAACTCAGACAATTGTGGATAGCATCTTAAAAAGCAACGACGAACATAGGATGTTCAATGAGCACTGGAGTGATGAGCCTAGGAGGATCCTGGCGCTAACAATCCTCCATAAAATCAGAGAGCTGAACGGGTCCTTTGAGGTCATTAACTTCTCCTCCTCTGTTTTCTTAGGAGGAAACTGAAGAAACCCAGTGAAAAAAGGAAAGGAAAATGTGTGTCCTGTCCCTGTGCTAGGAGCTTCATCATGTTACTTACTTGGCCAGCTTTCTGAAGTGTGTGTTATTAGTACCATCTTACAGATGGAGGAAGCCGGGACTCAGGGTAAGAAACATGTCCAAAACTGCAGAGTTAACCAGGGGCTGGACAGGCTTGAGTCTGGTCTGCCGGCTCCTGGTACAGCACACCTTCCAGGTAAGATGGGAAATGCACCGCCATCAGCACACTCAGCGCACACTCGGTGCTCAGTCAGGGCCGGCTGGCCGGCCTTCTGTGAGATGGGTCTCCTGGTCCCAGCCAGTGTTTGTGAAATAAATGGGAACACTTTGCAGAGAAGGAAATCATAAAAAAGTTGAGAGATTATTTGCCCTATAGCCTTTTTATAACAAGGCAAGTAAGTAAAAAGATTATAAAATAGTTCCAGCTGCTTCAGTTTTAGAGGAGGTCCTATTTCAATTGTTTAATGTTATTCACAGCTTATTAAGGCATGACTTACAAATATTACTAATTGCATAACTGAAGCACAGATTGGTTAAGTATCTCTTCTTTGCGTAGAAAATCTAGAATTTATAAACTTAAAAACTGAGTTTTCTGGGAATAATTAAGTCTGTAAAAGATACCAGTTTTTGGTGAAAATACAGGTTTCCAAAGACCAGTTATAGTTATAACCTCTGTTCTTCTGCTTGTATGGAGCCTTCGATGCTTTCTTTCCTAAAATATGAAGAAGGTAAAGAGAGAGAACATTGCTTCCCTTCTACAGAGAAAGGCTACTTACCTTTTCTCCTCTTTTTAAGGTGAAATCAGAATTCTGGAATTCAGATAAACTAGAGTTGAAGAATAATCATTACTTTTTCTGGTCTGGATACTGCTTGTTTTTATTTACTTTTGCCCGGAATAATAAGTAATTGGAAATTAGGCGAGGAAAGCCCTATTACAGAAAGAGAAAACAAAGTCTAAGCTCTCTGCTGACCTCTGCAGGTGATATTTTGAAATGCAATTCCCAACCTGCTTTCTCTCAACTTTGTAACTATGTTTGTAAGGATCTTATGTATATGGCTATATCAACAATCTTAATCTGTAGAGAAATATGGATAACAGTACAGATAACATCTGTTTCTTCAGCCCTTGTGTAGCTCTCATGTTTCATATTACAAAATTAAACATGTTTTAAAAGCATGTAAGTGTATGAAAGTTGCCACAGTTCACAAGAAATATTTTAAGGGTTTTTTTTTAAATACAAGAAAACTAAGTTCCACTTCAAAACTCTAGAATTTGGGGTGCCTGGGTGGCTAAGTCCATTACGCGTCTGCCTTCAGCTCACGTCATGATCCCAGGGTTCTGGGATAAAGCCCCAAAGAGGGCTCCCTCTCAGCAGGGGATCTGCTTCTCCCTCTCCCTGCTTGAGTTCTATCTCAAATAAATGAACAAATTTAAGAAAAAACAAACAAACAAACAAACAAAAACCTCTAGAATTTAAGATTACAAATAACTACTATATATTTCACTAAAAACAACTCAGTTTAAAAGAGAATTTTAAATCTTACTAAAGAAGGAAGCACTGATTCAAATATGAACCAAAAGAAACTTCTAAAAAACCAGAGTTCCAAAATATTTAGGAACTGGTTAAAAACAACAAAAAGATGGGGCACCTAGGTAGCTCAGTGGGTCAACTTTTGATTTTGGCTCCCTGGTTGGGAGATGGAGCCCCACATCCTCTCTGCACCTCCCCCACCCAAATAAATCTTTAAAACAAAACAACAAAAAGGCAGTTACTTGGACTAAATGAACATGAAAGAAGTTGGTAATATAGTTACATGTAGATTTGAGTTTTAAAAAATAATTTGGATTAAAAATTTGACTGTCTCCAAGCTTTACTAAGAGCTGGGTTTGGAAAAAGATCAGTTCAGATCTTCATACTGTTAACATCACTATAAACAGAATTCCTGATGGGCTAAGAAGTTTGGTATTATCAAAACCCTGGTCCTTTTTGCAATAATACAAATAGCAAAAAAAATGCGGTATCAGTGCTCTTAGTGGTGACTTTTATCTCAAGTACATAGGGTAGCAAATAACTTCTAGTATAATGTAAGATCACTTAGGCTTGCGTAATGGGATGTTGAGTGGGATTTTTCTCATGAAAGGAGGTTGAAACTCAGCTAAGGCTCAAACCTGAAGACTAACGGTCCTGTGTCCTGTGCCCAGCCTCATGTTTCCTCAGCCCACTTTTACATCAGTCATGGCTCCAGCAATCGGCTGTTCTAGGTCGCTCTTGCTGTCCACTCTGGGCTCCCTGAGTACTGGAATGTGCCATTTACACAGGTACCATGGGGTAGTCATTAACTAATGGAGCACAGGTGCTGGTGGATAAAAGCTCCCTCCTCAGTCCCGTCACAAGACAGTTCTGCAGTGTATCTTACATGGTTTTTCTGAAGATTCCGGCAAAAATAAGCCTGCTGCCCACAATGGTGACCAGCTTAAATGCAGATACTTGGTATTAGCTGCCTCCTTCTGTTTCAATTCCCCATCCCTGGGACCATACCTCAAAACAGATTGTCAATGAGCTCATGTCTCAGGCTGATTTCTGGAAAGAACCTGGCGAGGACACTGAAACGGAAACTGGGCCTGGACATTAGACACACAGAATGAGATTCTGGAACTGGGTCCCTCATTGGAAAAATGGTGGTAAGGTCTATAGTTATTGATCGGTATGGATGGAATGAAGCAATGGCTTCTACAGTGGTTGCGGCACATGAACAACATGGGGGGGCGGTTAACAGTAACTGCAAAGGTTGTAGAGTTGGCTGGCTTCTGTTAATTGCTTTAAAAGCTTTGAAAAAGCAGCTGGTAACTTTCATAATGTTCTCAGAATCATTATGGCAGGAAGGGCCAAGTGGGAGCCCCTGAAATTCTATCCCCTACACTGGAGTCAAGATAATAAACAGAAGCAGTATTGCATACCAAGGGAAAACAGAGATAGTCATCAAAATTACAGCAGGCAGTAGTGACAGTCTCCACTTCATCTCCATTCAATTAATCTGCAGGACTCCCACAATGAGATGGACTGTGACAGCTAACAGTGGACTACTGTAAACTTAAGTGGTAGGTTTAATCTCAGTTGTTGGGCAAGACGTAGATCCTTTACTGGAACAGATCAAGACATCCTCTAGCATTTGGTATATGGCTCTTGATATGGCCTGTGTGTTCTTTTCAATTCCCATTAGTGAAGAAGATCAAAAGTAGTTAGCTTATATTGTGGGAAGGAGAGCAGTTTCTATTTCATATCCTGAGCCTGTTACCTTTTCTCCTCTGTCAGAGTCCTAAAGGGCCTTGTGATCCGCAAAACATCATGTTAGTCCAGTAAACTGATGACATCAGTCAAACGGGACTTGGTGAGCAGGAAATGGCAAGTATTCTGGACACCCTAGGAAGTCAAATGCATGCCACGAAAATTCTGGGGATGCCACATTAGAAAAGTTTTAATAGGTCCAATGGCCTGTGGCTTTCTGAGATCTCTCCTCCAAGCTAAAGAACAAGTTGTACCTGCATTCCCTAGCACTAGGATGGGGCACAGCAGTAGGTAGGACTTTACCTGTATTTGAAAATTCTGCTCTGACCCATTAATGGAGTCATCTGAAATGCAGTTTTGAGTGGAATCCAGAACAGAAGAAGTCTCTATAGCAGGTCTAGGCTGTGGTACAAGCCGGTCCTGCTGCTCAGATCACGTGACCCAGCATATCTGCTAAAGCTTGAGAGCTCTATGGTAGGCAAAGAGGCCGTGTGATGTCTCTGGCAAAGCTAGGAAAAGAAGTGCAATGCAGGTCCCTAGGGTTCTGAAGCTAGGCTAGGCTTTCCATGGTAGGAAACCGCCTGCTTTGTGAACAGCAGCTCCTGGAGTGCTATAGCAGCCCTAGTGAAGACTGAGGATCTGTCCACGGGACATCATGAGACTAATGCAATCAGAGGTGTCCAAAATGAACCACGGTCAAACCTACCAAGTTACAGGTTTGGGGAGGTACAGTGGCAACCTCTTATATGGTGGAAATGGCCTATTTGGAATTAGGCCTAAACAAGACCAAAGGGCACAAGTAAATTACATAAGTAGATGTCCCCAGCTATCCCAGTACCCTGATATTAGCCCTTCAGTTCTTCATTTGGTGGCGGTTCTTGGTAACCAACTGATAGAGGAGAAAAACTTGCCCTAGTTTCTGGGTGGATTGTTAGGAGCACTACTGCGGACCCCCCTACTGTACTACAGTGCCATTTAGGGGTAATCCTGAAGGAGACTGGTACAGGGAAACAATTCCAGCAGGCAGAGCTGCAGACAGTCATCCAATTTATATGGAGGGAGAAAGGGCATGAAGTACAGATATATACAGGCTCCTAAGAAGTGGTGAATAGCTTGGCTAATTGCTCAGGGGCTTGGAAGGAGCGAGATTAAAAAAAAAAAAAAGGCTGAGAGAAATTTTGGAAAAGAGGCATATAAATGGACCTATGGATTGTGCACAACGTGGGAGGATCTTTGTCTCCTGTTATCAAGAGTACAAAGGTACTAGGTGCCTTGTAGGCACTAGGTAAAAACAGTGATTTATCCTATGCATATCGACAATTCTCTCTCCTAGACCATCACAGCACTCTGGAAGAGGCCCACAAAGACTGGCCGAAGCACAGGTATGAAGGGTATGTGCAGGTTCTCCAGCAGGGGCTCTCTTTTACCGAGACTGACCTAACCTCTGCCCCTAAAGAATGCCTCACGTGCCAGCAGTTGGGAAATGATGCTGAAATCTGGCCATACAGTTCTGTTTCCTGGGCAGACTTGGTGGCTAGTTGATTAAATCAGACCCTACTTGTACAGTATGCAGGGATTCACCCCTGCTGCAACAGCCATCTCCACTGGACACTGAATGTCTTTCTGTATCTTTGGGCCCTGCTGGCACCATCACTGAAGGGCTTGCACAGTGCCTGCACTACTTGCATGAGATCCTACACAACACTGCCTCAGACTCCAGGACCCACTCTGTAGCAAAGGAGTTATAACAATGGAAAGATAATCACTTGATCCACTGGTTCTCCCATATTCCCCGTTTCCAGAAGCAGACAGCATAACAAACAATGGCATTGTTTATTGAAGAGTCAGGTACTGCAGCAGCTCAGGGTTAAAATTCTGCAGTGTTGGAACACTGTCCTTCAGAACGTAATACATGTGAAACAGCCTGTATATGGTCCTGTGTCCTCAAGAGCCATCAAACTAGGAATCAAGGGGTGGAAGAATTGGTCCTTCACATCAGCACTCCCAGATGTGGTGTTTCCCAGGTACAACCTGGCTCTCTGTAGCCACCAAGACTCAAAAAATGTAAACAAACTAGGGGCTCAGACCCCTCAAGGACAAAGGTGGGGCCAGCAAGTCAGACCCACTGAAGTGCTGGCCAAGGGTGAAGGAAATCTCTCCCAGTGGTGGTGGAGGAAGATGTTCATCAGTTATACTCTGTGTAGCAACAGACACTGTGGCTTGCTCTATTAGAACTCGCAGAAATGGCAGCTGGCCACGATCTAGAGGCCCCTGTGACAGACGGGATTTAAAGGAGTATATGAGCACATCTCTGCAGTACAGAGTGCACAGCGTCAAACAGCATTTGCATCCTCCTTCTCATATTCTATACCCCTACCCCTTCATTAGTTGCACTACAGATCACTCTTTCTGCTCTAGGGCCTCTTGAATGTACCCTACAGGGAATCTGGACCAATAGAGGACGGGACCAGGAGAGGAAATGCTGCTCCTTTGCCTGTGAGGATGCTCTCTCTGACTCCTCAGGGGCCTAGCTGCCAAGTCAACAACTTGCCTTGGAACTTACTTTTCTTCCTTTTCCCAGTCCCTTATATTCCCTGATAAAATATCTACATACAAGCCTTGCCTCCTCAGCCTCTACATTCTGGAGGAAACCCAGACTAAGACACCCATATTTCTCCCCCCACCCCGTTCTTTAAAGATTTTATTTATTTGAGTGAGAGAGAGAGAGAGAACACGAGGGGGGGAGGGGCAGAAGGAGAGGGAGAGATATACTCTCCACTGAGCAGGGAGCCCAATGCAGGGCTCAATCCCAGGACCCCAAGATCATGACCTGAGCTGACGTCAGACCCCTGACTGACTGAGCCACTCAGGCGCCCCAAGACACCCATATTTCTAATTTGAGAAGGCATAAGCAAGTGGCACTAGCCACTGGCTCAGGGTGAGTAAAACGTTATGGGTGGTGCAGGAGTAGAAGAATGTGTTTCAGTTATGGCTTCCCTGCAGGATTCACGCCTTAGAGCCTGATCAGGGAATGAATAATTCATGCCCACAACAGCATCTCCACTTCATCAGAAAAGGAATGAGAAAGAAAGCTGTTGGTATGGTCCTGTAGTTTCCCTGGAACGAGACTATTCTCTCCTCTCTCCAAGCTCTCCTTCCCTTATGGACTTTCAAGAGGACAGAGGGCCAACATGGCACTGACCCCACATGAATTTCTGGTTCCTCTAGTACAAAGAATAGAGGTGAGATTGAGGACATGGTCTTGCTGGGATGGTTGCATCCAGGTGGCCAAAGAACAGCATGAACTGGAAGGTGCACGGTATCCTACTGGCAAGATGGCATCCAAAAGTTGTGGCTAATCTAGCAATGGACTACCGATACCTCAGGGAACTTCACAGGAATGGATCCCTCATTAGCAGGATTTGATGGAGCCATTATTCCTTCTCACTGATCCCAAAGAGGATGAGATAGAACAGAAGTTACAAACCAAAATGAAAAGGATTGTAATCTCATCCAGTCAGGTGAAGAGACTTGACCCTGTTTCTCCCCTCTCCCTTGGAGGAGTCTGGGTCTCAAAAAGGTGGGAAGGAGATGCATGCAATAAACAGAATACATATCTCCTCTACAGATTTCTAGGGTTGCAGAGAGATATAATCTGCAGAGAGAGAGAGAACACCTCCACTAGAATGTAAGCTTCATGAGTGCAAAGACTATGTTTTGTTCTCTGAGTGTCTAGCACACAGAAGGAGCTCAATAATATAATAAATGAATGAATGAAGACTGAATATGCTGAGGAGAAAAAAAGCTGTGAATAAAATCTGAGATTAAAATTTTATCATTAAATATAGAAAACAGAGGCTTACAACTGGTTAAGTCCAAAAGTCTGTAACTTCTTAACAATCTTTACTGGTCCTAGCATAATTTCATTTAATTTATGGTTATACAGACTAAACAGAGGATATGTTAAAAGAAATAGAAGTCATATCCTCAGAAAAGTAATAGAGGAAAAGACATTAATGAAAATAAAGATTCTTATGGGAAAACAAAACAAAAAATTAGAGATCTTGGAAATAAAAAGAATTGTCAAAATTTTATTTATTGACAATACAGAAATGTAAAATAGATACTAATGAGGAATTAGCAAGCTAGAAAATGGAGGAATTCTCCCAAAGAATAGCATACAATATTAAAGAGATGGAAAGAATTTAAAAAAGAGATAATAAACATATAAAATAATTCCAGATTTTCCAAAATTTTCCCGAGTTCTAGAAGGAACAACTAGAGAGTAAGAGGATGAAAATAATCTAAAACTGAAAAAATTTCACAAGGCATTTCTGAAATAAATATAATTCTTTACAGTTAGAGGGTCCAAAAAATGCCAAACCGGATGAATAGAAAATCTAAGGAAAACTCTCAAACTACAAAAATATTAAATAAACGATTGCATCAAAAAACAAAAACAAGAGACTAAAAAATTTTCCAAACCCTGCAATATACATAATAAATCAGAGGCTAATAGCCATAGAACATAAGGAACTTATTTTTCCCCTTTTCCCCCATTTAAAAAATTGTGATGAAATATACATAAAATTTACCATTTTAGCCATTTTCAAAAAAAGATTTTATTTACTTGAGAGAGAGAGTGGGCAGGAGAGAATATGAGTGGAGGGAGGGGCAAAGGGAGAAGGACAAGCAGATTCCCTCCTGAGCATGGAGTTGGACACGGGGCTCTATTCCAGGACCTTGGGATTACGACCTAAGCTGAAGGTGTTTAACTCCCTGAGCCATTCAGGCACCCCCAATTTTAATCATTTTTAAGGGTATCATGCAGTAGGTGGGGCTCAGAAGCATTAAGTGCATTCACTCACATCATTGTGCAATCACCACCACCACCATTTGCTTCTGTCATCTTTCTTCCCAAACAGAAACCCTGTACACATTAAACTGTTACTCCCCATTTCCCCTCTCCCCAACCCCTGGTAACCACTATTCTATGTCCTATCTCTATGAATTTGACTATTCTAGGTACTTCATATAGGCAAACATATACAATATTTGTCCTTTTGTGTCTGGCTTATTTTGTTTAGCATAATGTTTTCAGGGTTCATCCATGCTATAGCATGTATCAGAATTCAATTCCTCTTTAAAACTGAATATTCTATTGTATGTATATATCACATCTTGTTTATCCATAAGGAAGTTTCTTTCTGTTCCTTTTTTTTTTTTTATTAATCACGAAAGCGTGTTGGATTTTGTCTAACAATTTTTCTGTATCAATTGAAATGATCATGAGGTTTTTCTCCTCCTTAATTCTGTTAATGTGGAGTTTAAAAACTACATTAATTGGTTTTCATTTGTTGAAGCATCCTCGCATGCCAGGAATCAGTCTCACTTGGTCTTAGTGTATAATCCTAATAATATGCTGAATCCACTTTGCTGGTATCTTCTTGAAGAATACTTACAAGGGATATTGGTCTACAGTTTTCTTGTAGTATCTTTGGCTTTGGTATCAGGGTATTGCTGGCCTCATAGAGGGAGTTAAGAACTGTTCCCTCCTCTTCAATGTTTTCCAAGAATTTGAGAAGGACTGGTATTAATTCTCCTTTAAATGTTTGGTAGAGGGGCGCCTGGGTGGCTCAGTGGGTTGAGCCACTGCCTTCGGCTCGGGTCATGGTCTCAGGGTCCTGGGATCGAGCCTCGCATCGGGCTCTCTGCTCAGCAGGGAGCCTGCTTCCTCCTCTCTGTCTGCCTGCCTCTCTGCCTGCTTGTGATCTCTCTCTGTCAAGTAAATAAATAAAATCTTAGGAAAAAAAAAATGTTTGGTAGAATTCACCAATGAAGCCATATGGTCCGTGGCTTTTCTTTCCTGGAAGGTGTTTTGATTACTCATTCAATCTCTTTAACAGTTATAGGTCTATTCAGATGATTTCTGTGATTCAGTCTTGGTAGGTTTCTAGAAATCTGTCCTCTTCATCTAGGTTATATAATCTGTTAGTGTAAAATTGTTCATAGTTCTCTCTTATCCTTTTTTTTTTTTTTTTTTTTTTTAATTTGTCAGAGAGAGAGAGGGGGAGAGAGAAAGCACAGGCAGATAGAGTGGCAGGCAGAGGCAGAGGGAGAAGCAGGCTCCCTGCCGAGCAAGGAGCCTGATGTGGGACTCGATCCCAGGACGCTGGGATCATGACCTGAGCCGAAGGCAGCCGCTTAACCAACTGAGCCACCCAGGCGTCCCTCTCTTATCCTTTTTATTTTTGTAAATTGGTAGCAATGTCTCCACTTTCCTTTCTGACTTCAGTAATCTGAATCTTCTCTTATTTTTTCTTAGTCAATTTACCTCAAGATTTGTCGGCTGTATCTTTTCAAAGAACCATATTTTAGTTTTATTGATTTTTCTCTTATTCTATTCCCTTTTTAATTAAAACCCACACAAATCTTTACTATTTCCTTCCTTCTGCTAGCTTGAATGTAACTTGTTTGTTTTTTTGTAGTGACTTAAAGCATGACGTTAGGTTGCTGATTTGAAGTCTGTCTTTTTTTCTTTTTTGAGAGAGTGAGCAAGTGAGCACATAAGTAGGAGTTCAGGGGAGAGGGAGAGAGAATCTTAAACAGGCTCCATACCCAGCAGAGTCTGATGCAGGGCTTGATTTCACAACCCTGAAATCATGACCTGAGCCGAAATCTAGAGTTGGATGCTTAACTAACTGAGCCACCCAGGTGCTCCAAGATCTTTCTCCTTTTTAATGTAAGAGTTTATAGCTATAAATTTCCCTCTTAGTTTTTTGCTTCATCCCACTAGTTTGGTATGTTAGGTTTTCATTTTCATTTGTCTCAAAGCACTTTCCAGTTTTCTTTGTGATGTCTTCTTTGACCCACTGGTTATTCAACACTGTGTTATTTAATTTCTACAGAATTATGAATTTTTCAGTTTTCCTTCTGTTATTTCTAGTTTTATTCCATTGTGGCTGCAAAAATACTTTATATAATTTCAGTCTTTTCAAACTGATTAAGGCTTTATATGTTCTATTCTGTAGAATGTTCTACGTGACCTTGAGAAAAATGTATATTCTGCTCTTATTGGATAGTTTTCTGTAGATGTCTGTTAGGTCCAACTGGTTTATGGTGGTGTTCAAGTCCTCTATTCCCTTATTAATTTTCTGTCTGGTTGTCTATCACAATTGGCAAAAATTTAAAAGATTACAAAAATTCAGGGTTGAGAAGGATGTAAAGACAGGTTATCATAAACTGATGGAGAAGTATAAATTTGTAAAACTACTGGAAGGCAAGTGAACAACATTATCAAAACTGAAACTTGCAACCCAGCATTTCCATTTCTTGATATCCGTATTAGAGGTTCCTTTGTGCAGAAGGAGAAAACACAACGTAGCATTATTTTTAATGTGAAAAAATGGAAAATATGTTAAAGGGCCATTCTTCAAGGACTGGTTAAGTAGATCATGGTACTTTATACTATGGAATATGATATGGCAATCTAAAAAGAATGAGGTAGCCTTATATGGTATTGATAAGAGATAAAGAGAAAAAAAGCGAGCTGTAGCACGTGTACAGTATGATCATATACAGGTCACCATTACAAACATTGTGTGGAATTATGTAAATAAACAGAAGGGAATCTGGAACACATCAAATAATAACTAGTTACTTCAGAGGATGAAGGCGATAAAAGGAAACTTAAAAAAAAGTTTAATTTTGAACAAGGACAATGTATTCTTTTATTACTTTTATATTTAAAAAGCAGACACAAGCATTTACATGAACATAGCAGTGTAGGAATGATTCACAGTGATCTGGGAATGATTAACCTTAACGATGAACAGCTCTGGATACTTCATTAGCTTCTCAGAGCATTATCAGGAGTAACTGTTTTATGTTTAACTTTTATTTTTTTGGCTAAGAAGAACCATTTTCTTACATCTATCCTCTGTTTCTCTTAACTTTCATCACCTGTACCAGCAGGTGGCTTTATTTTTTCGACCTATGTCACAGAGAAACAATGTTTTATTCTATTATCTTACAGGGCACCAGCAGAGATCATAGGTTACAACAAAATTCAAGATGGGGGCAGTAATTCATAAGTTAAGCAACTAGGGGTGCCTAGGTGGCACAGTAGGTTAAACCTCTGTCTCTTGGTTTCTGCTCAGGTCATGATCTTAAGGTTTTGAGATCGATCCCTGAGTCAAGTTCCTCCCCGAGTCAACCTGCATACTCAGTGCAGAGTCTGCTTAAATACGCTCTCCCTCTGCCCTTCCGCCTTGCGCTCTCTCTCTATCAAATAAATAAACCTTTAAAAAAAGTACTAAGTTAAGTCACTAGCTTTAGCATGCCATCTAGCTTCAAATTATTCAAATCTGTGCCTCAGAAAAATTACCAATATCCTGTATGGTCTAAGAGGTGTGTTTGTCAAAAGTGAGATTTTATTAATCCAGGAACTAACAAAAGTGTATTGTAATCCTAAACAATCACAAATGTTTTAAAAATCATTTATAAGGAATAACATACATAACTCATTATTGTGTTTAATCTAAAATTTACATAGTACACCAATACTCAAAGTATAACACTTCAATATACTACTTAACTTATAAGAAAACGAAATCCCCAAATCTGAACATTCTGAAAAAGAAAAAGCCATATATATACACACACAAACACACACACACGTACACACATTTCTTTTGGAGTGTTTTGGTTTGTGTTTTGATTACTGACTAACAGAGTTAAAGAAGTCTGGTCATAAAAATATGACTCAGTCTTACTCATCTCAGTATTATTTTACATGAACAAAGTAAAAAGTCACTTTGGACTCCACTATCAGAAGAAAAGAGCAAGGTTATGGTTGCTAACAAACAGAGATGAAAAACACCTTTGGGAGACAAATGTCATGTTCCTTTTAAGATGAGTAATTTTATACATAATATAGTAGTAGGGCAACCTGATAAAAGATAGTGCTAAAATTTTACTTGGAGACAAATTTGATAAAAAGCAACCACAACTTCACAATGAAGGAGCCAATGATTCCCCTATATGACAAATCCTTAACATCAGTATTAAATTCTTAAGTAAGATATCCAAAATCAAAATATATAACGCAATGCTCATGTTATATGTTTACCTAAGTCCAAAGTCTTACTTGAATCATAAGACCTATTATTACTTTATCTGTTTATTCATTAAATATTTACTGAACACCTATTATATGTCAGGCCAGGTGGCTAGAGGACTGAACCACAGAGGTAAATAAAGCAACGGCTCCCAACAAGAGCCTCAAAAGACCATACAAACCGATTATATTCAGCATATTACATAATAACTGTTATATTTAGATGAAAGGCCATACAAAACACAGGGCTGGGAGAGTTGGCAGAGTGTCCATTCCAGGGTATGTTTTTGGGGGAGAGGGACAACTTTAAGAATGTCACATTCTAACTTAATGCTTAAGTTCTGGCTATACCTAAGTATTGCCCAGGACAACTTAAAACAATAAAAACAAAACTCATATGTTCCTAGGTCCCAATGGCACCTATCCTCTTTCCCCCATCTCCTCACATTCGTATAGTCTGGGATAGGGCCTAGCAGCACATTTCCTCCCTTCAAAACTCTCCAGGAAACTCTGACCTATAGCCAGAGTTGAATAATTATTTTCAAGATATAAATATAGCTTAATGCTACTGTTATCATCACAACTTCACTGCTGACTTCTTTTTTCCTCATGAAATCCTAATCTGCTCCTTCTATTCAATTTTTCCCTACCTAGAGGGATTATGGGAGGGGTAATCAGGCTAGTTGGTAGGGGTAGGATACAGGGAGAGGGGTAAGACTCTGGAAAGGGTTCCTGGATATAATGAGCGGGGATAGGTAGGAAATCTCCAGGCAATTAAACCAAGTGAGGATGTATAAGGGAAAGGAAATGGATATGACTGAGAGAGATATTTTGGAGAGATGGAGTGGGAGCTCATCATAATGGGGATTATATGTTAAGTAACATTTGTGTTTTATCTTTAAAGCAATGAATAGCTACTGAAAGAATTTAAGCAAGACCAAGGAGGAGCGACTGGGTGTGGGTCAGTCGGTTGAACATCTGGACTCTTGACTTGGCTCAGGTCATGATCTCAGGGTCATGAGATCGAGCCCATATTGGGCTCCACCCAGGGCATGGAGTCTGCTTGAGATTCTCTTTCCCTCCCTCTGCCCCTCCCCCACTTGCACACACAGGCACATGCCCCCACCTCTTAAAAAAAATATCAAAGAAAATCAATATGGCATCATAAAGAGGCTATAGGCAGGGAGGCCAGTTAAAAGGCTGTAACTTGTAAGCAACTGAATAAAGGGATGTGAAAATCAGACTGTGATCTGGCTTAAAGATTCAGATTAGGGAAGGGAGTCATCAGTTACACACAGCTGAATCTGGTGAGTGAATGAAGGGGCTCTCCAAAGAAAGATCATTAAGAAGAAAAAAACCGATGAAGATGAAACCTTAGGAATGCTCTATTCATCTCCACAGTCGTCACTTCCCTTCCAGGCCTCCAGACACTATACCAGGTCCTTACTAACCAGTACTTTCTACAGAGATGGAAGGACTATAACTGTGGAAAATCAGTTCAAGAATCCAGAATATCCTTTCTGCTGATTTTCATAGGTCAATAAACTCTTCAGCCAATCATTTCCAGCCTTCAAATTGAGTGGCCAATTAACCCTCTGTATTACTTCATTTCTTAGTTCTTCCTCATATATCTGACTCTTTCTAAAGAATTTATCGTTCCTGACACATACATAACTCATTTTAATTCTTGCCATTTGTAGATGTCCCCTCTCTATCTGGGGTTGGTTTTTCCAGTTCATGTTCACTTCCATAAAAAACTAAACTCCAAATCAAAACCTCCCCAAATCTTCTATTTCTTCCTCCTGTTCCTCTTCCTAACACTATCATACTTGTCTAACTATGCAGGTATGATTTTGTCAGAGGGTCTCAATTCTGGCTTGGACATAGTCTTATCTCTAAGGTTAAGAATAGGACCTGAATCATTGTGGGTAACCCATAAAATGTTTGTGGAATTAAAAAAAAAAAAAAAAAAGGAGTAAAAGAATTTAGACTTAGTGAAGTTTTGAGTAAACAAAGATGATATTCAGTAAATTATTATTTCAAATTCATTCTTATCATAGTTGTACATAATTCCTTAGGTTTGGAAGAAATGGAGACTATATCATGACATACAGGTAGGTCTGGTTAATGTAACCTTTTTTTTTTTTTTTTTAAAGATTTTATTTATGACAGAGAAAGACACAGAGAGAGAGGGAACACAAGCAGGGGAAGTGGGAGAGGGAGAAGCAGACCTCCTGCTGAGCACGGAGCCGAATGTGGGCCTTGATCCCAGCACCCTGGGATCATGACCTGAGCCGAAGGCAGACACTTAATGACTGAGCCACCCAGGTGCCCTGTAACCAAACTTTTATAAGGATTTTTTTCTTGAGTATAACTCCACAGTTTGAAGAACATAGCAATAGTATATGCAAATGTATAACCACTGCCCCGAACCTGACAAATTTTGAAGGACAATAAAAAGTTTATCTTTGGCTCGTTGATGAGTATTAGTATCAGTGCATAATATACAATCTATGCTAAAAATTATAGCAATTCAAATAATTCCAGTAAATTCAATGTCAATAAAATCTGCTAAAATTATATTGGTTTCAGAAGAAAGCTAAATTTGCTTTTCACCATTGAGAATAAAATGCAGGAGTCATAATTCTGAGACTAAGGTGATGGCAGCGACAGTTTTACAATTTTTCCAAATCCTTCCATGAAAACACACAGAACAAGGACAGCAAAACCAAATCAATATGTCTAGCACTATGTGACAAGGTACACATCCCCATGAACCCCAAAATACAAGTTAATATGGATAAACTACCAACAACTCTAAGACTTATATAGCAGCAGAAGAGAAAGGAGAAAAATAAAATATCTGACACATCGGACTAGAGAAGAATCCGGAAACTACTGACAGTGACTTGCTGCAGCTGCAGAGTAAGGCGGGTCATTGTGACCATGGCTACTGAAACTGAGAAGGGTTTTATCTACTAAAGGGTAGCAGTAAGGGCTTCATGGCCGGAACACATGAGTTTAGGACTTTCAAAGCTCCCTTCCAAGACAAAGCACTATACTGTGGTGCAAGTTCTGGGAACAGATTCAAGTCAAGTGGAATAGACGTGACAGACATCCAGGAAAAGAGAAAGTTCCAATAAAAGTTGAGGAGGAAAACAGGTCCTGGAGAACTCAAAGTGTATCTACCTTTATTATTTGTTTAAGACAACAGAAGAGGAAGTTCAAAGTTATAAAGCTAGAAAAGCTCTCCTGACTCACTCCCCCTTTCTAAAGCCACTTTCATGTGGTAATGACCAATAGAAAAGAATCACAGTCAAATCCCATATGAAGTTTTCATAAGGAAAAAGTTATAATGGAAAAGGTAATATCCCTACAAAAAATAAAAGCATAGTAGAAAATCATGCTCACAAAAAAAACTACAATATTCTAAGACTAGCTTATAAAAGAGCATAAATCAAAATTAGAAAGGTGGCAAAATTAAGGAAAGAATTAGCAATAAAACACAATATCCAAACTTGAAATCAGCAATGAAGGATGCCTGCATGTTCTCTCAGTGGATGATCTCATCTTCTAGGGCCGTGCATCTTGTCTGATTCACCATTTGTTACTGACCATTTGTTACTACCCTCTGTAAGGGCAGATGTTAACTGTAGAAACCTGAGAGCAGTGTAAATACATTTTGTAGGTAGAGATGGAGATGAGGGTATTAATTTGTTTTGCATCTATTTAGCAATCTTATTCCAAATTGAGTGGAACAGAGCAATAGAAGCAAAGACAAGAAAAAACTCAGATAAAGAAAAGGGGGGGCACAAAAGAAAGATCTCAGAAAGCATGAGCCTGTATTGTTATAAACCACTTTGTGAAGACAACAGAAGAGGGAGCCCTGGAGCTATGAAGGTGAAGACAGGCTACCACTGCTCACTCCTCTATCTCACCTTTAAGACAGGAAAATTTACTGCACTTAAAAAATGAGCAACAGGGGGCGCCTGGGTGGCTCAGTGGGTTAAGCCGCTGCCTTCGGCTCAGGTCATGATCTCAGGGTCCTGGGATCGAGTCCCGCATCGGACTCTCTGCTCAGCAGGGAGCCTGCTTCCCTCTCTCTCTCTCTCTCTGCCTGCCTCTGTCTACTGTGATCTCTCTCTGTCAAATAAATAAATAAAATCTTTAAAAAAAAAAAAATGAGCAACAGAAAAGAATCTTGAATCCCCTTTAAAACTATTATAAGAATACAGAAAATGTGAAGTAGAATAATGTCTCTAAGCATAAAATAAATTAAGAAATTATAGAAGCTATGAAAGAACATAAAACTCAGAAATTAGGTGGGTAGAGAAAGGAAGATTTGCAATGAGGTGAGAGAACTAAAAAAAGAACTAAAAATATAAGAATTATTTTAGAATAAAAAAAAATATGCCTACTGAATTAGGAGAAAAAAGAATACAAAAGGGAAGACAAGTTTGAAGACAAGCCTGGGTGGCTCATCTGACTCTTGATCTCAGCTCAGGTTGTGATCTCGGGGTCATGAGTTTAAGCCCCACACTGGGCTCCACGCTGGGCATGGAACCTACTAAAAAAAAAGATAAAGAGAAAATATTTTGAGAGAAAGTGATAAATATAAAAGATTAAAAAAATCCAAACTAAGCAAAAATCAGGAAGGGGACAGAAAACAATGGAATACAAAAAAATGACAAAAACTATGAGAATAAGTCATCTGAATTTACTAACGTCTAGAGCAGGGGTCGGCAAACTCTCTATAAAAGGCCAAATAGTAAATATTTCAATCTCTGTAAGTCAGATGGTCCTTGTCACTGCTACTTAACCTCTGCCACTGGAGTGTTTTTAAAAGCAACCATTAACAATATATGTAAGTCACTGAGCAGGTCAGACATGGGTTGATGGCTAACTGACCCTTTGCTAGAAAAGGAGTTTCAGAAAACCAAAAACCTAGAACTGGTGCTCAGCATTCAATATACACTTATCTGCAGAACTAAAGCCTAAAAATGGGTACCAGGGTACACAGCCCAATCTGCGATGGCTATATGCTCTGATTTTGTAGATACAGTAAAACTACATTCAAGAAATGGAAAATGGTGAACGTATATGAAAAGTAAAATAAGCACTTAATACTTTAAATGTATTAATTTAGAATAAAGAGATATGACTTTAGTTTATTAACAGGGGAGAAAGAGAGGAGGGAGAAGAGGTGTCAGTTGATTATAATAATGCTCATAGGAATGAACCAATTTACAATAGCTAAAAAGGGGAAACTGAAGGCAAAAATATCCAAGAGAACAAAAACATGAACCTTCCTAAATATGGAAAGACATACCAAAGCAAAACACACAAGCAAAACAAATAAGGAAAGAATAAAATAGAGCATATAATAAAGACAGCATTCTACTGTTTAGCCAAGAGAGTGGGATACACAAATATACATGCAATTGCTTCTATTTTTTAAAAGTGAAAGAATAAACCATAAAATTTAAAAAACAAAAAAAGGGATTTTTTTATGGAAGAAAGAAGTAGGGTAGAAGACCCAGGAATAGAAACAAGAATCCCGTAGACCTGACTTTGAAATTCCATACAGTTTTGTTACATGATTATAAGAAAAATTAAGTTTAAAAAGTAGTTCTTAAAAATTGAAAATAAAAAGGAACAAGTAAACTGTTGCCATAATTACACACAGAAAAGTACTAGTTCAGGGGCACCTGGGTGGTGCAGTTAGTTAAGCATCCAACTCTTGGTTTTGGCTCAGGTTCTGACCTCAGGGTCCTGGGATTGAGCCCCACGTTGGGCTCCACACTCACTGGGGAGTCTGCTTGAGGATTCTCTCTCTCTCTCTCTTCTTCTGTCCCTCCCCGCTCACACTCTCTCTCTCTTAAAAAAAAAAAAAAAAGTACTAGTTCAATAATTTAACATAATAAGCTGTACATACTATAACTAATATGCAAAAAACAAAAAATCTGAAAAATAAAACATACAATGTTTTCAATAATTGTCTCATTTACATTAATATAGTAGCAGTAACAATCTGCAGTAATGCAGACTGTTGTCTTTGAACTGTGAGTAAATCAAGTGAATAGTTATGTCAGTGTCCCAAGACCTAGATTTTTGGTGTGGCTGGAGAGATCTAGACAGGAAGATTAATGCAACTGAGTAAAAAACACTGTAGCCTCCAATCTGAAATATCAGTACAAACTCAAAATTTATTATATCTGAAAAAGTGATATACATTTCCTAGATTTGTCCATTAAAAAGGCACAGAAACAAGAATCAATACAGCAGCAAGGAGTGTTCATAATGCGCAGGTTTAAGCCTCTACCATTTCCTAAGGAAAGCAGGGTTTTTAGAAATAGGGCTGTTTCCAGGTATGGAGCAGAAACAACAACAAAATATACAAGTGGGCCTGGAAGAACTTGTCATCCGGGAAGAAAGGGAGACCATTTAGCTTCTAGATATAAAGTGAGGGTCATGTTAAAGGATACAGGAAATCAATACATTGCATTCCTTACATTTACATTATGTTAAATGTCAATTATATAATTATATAATGAAACTGGGGAAATAAGGACATTGGCACCACTCTGATGCCAAAGATAGGGTAATTTGAGCATTGTAAGCGTAATAATGGAAGTGGATTAAAACACTACAAATGTGCTAATATCCGTATGTTCATAATCACATTAAAAAGAAAAAAAATCACTAATTACTTTTAGAGAATTTTAATGAATAAAACGCATCACTTGAAAACTGATAAAAGGAATCATGCACTTGTTCTACCTTTAGTTTAAGTATCTTGTAGTAACCAGATGGTTGGTGAGGAAAGTTTTCTTTTTTTTTTTTTTTAAGATTTTATTTATTTATTTGAGAGAGAGCATGCAAGAGCGGGGTGTGGGGGTGGGGAGAGGAAGAGAGAGAAGCAGGCTCCCGACTAAGCAGGGAGCCTAACATGGAGCTCGATGTGGGGCTCCATCCCAGCACTGTGGGATCATGACCCAAGCCAAAGGCAGATGCTTAACCAAATGAGCCACTCGGGCACCCCAAGGGGAGTTTTCTTTTTACAGAAGTAATCTAGTTAATAAAAATGACTGATAAAGGCACATTGTTACCACTTTGCAACCCTCAATGATAAAAGAAATCTAGGCAATGAGAATTAATTTTGCCCAAAACAATCTCTAGATCTATCAGTTTATCAGGAATAAAGGGAAGAGAGGAACAGAAGAAATGATACCAGGGAGATGCAACCGTGAATATGCAGGATGTGAAGGGCTCTACACATGCTTACTTCTTCAACGACAAAAAACTCTTAAAAAAAAAAAAAAAAAAAGAAAGAAAGAAAAGCTAGAGAGGGAACCTACAAATTAAAAGACAGTGAAGAGAGATAATCACAATGTATGGACCTTATATGAATTCCAATTCAAACAGACAAAACGAACAAAACCAAAACAAAAAAGGTGTAAGACAAATCAAGGAAGTGTGAACACTCAATCTGATGATACAGATAACATGATACAACATAAAAGATTTTCTTCAAAATAATCTAGGGCAGAGGTGGCAAATAGATATAATGACAATAATTTGATCACATGATGGGAATTGGTGAAGTTGGGATAAACAAAAGGAGGATTATTTTTCAGTAGATTTGACCATGGATTTTATTGTGGCAAACTATAAATACTGTCTATTTCTGTATGTGATCTGATTTGAAGCATACCTAAAAATACTCAGGGCTGTCATTTCATCCTTTTTTTCTTTCTTTGAATACAGGATTTTTAAATGTAACTAAAACTGTTTTGCAAAACGCCTTAACACTTAAAACAGAGTTCTCCCGTAAACATATTACCTATGTACACATGCCACCCTCTCCCCTGCAAATCTGGCTTGCTGGACTTGGTAAAATGTTGATGGGCAAACCTATAAAAATTTGCCATCATTACACATGATGTCAAACATTTTTAAAATCTCACTTAAAAAATGTATAACCTTTATGTAACAATCTTTAAAAAGGTTCCTTAAAACCAAGATGGTTCTGTAAAGTTTGCCAGTTGACAAAAATGGACTAAGTAATTCCACAGATACCAAGTTTTGGGACTTAAATACAATTTTACATAAAGGATACATAATCATTTTTTAAGTGTGCACTGGATTTTGGTTTGTCACAGGTCACACATTGGAAACACACAGACACTTTTGACCTATAGACAAGCTGTTTGGTTTGCATGGTCCAACATATAAAGATTGGGAGCTTTCACATAAAAATCCAGATTTTGACAGTCCTACAAGCAGCTGTGAGCTAGAGCACAGTAGCAGCTGCCTCTAGCAGGAGGGCGTGTTTCTTTTTTCCACCACGGTCCCTCGCTTCCTTCCTCCTTGCATACACAGTAGGCCTGGCCTCTTCAGACATTTGAGTGTGAGATCACTAAAGCCCAACATTGTTCTTAGGGAGGCTTTTACCTCATTCTTAACAAAGTACAACAGAAAAAAGAAGATATCTGTAAGAGTCCATATTATTTAGTTTTGAACTTATAATTTTTTTAAAATTAGCATTTATCATCCTTATAGCACAAAAATAAAATATTATCTGCATATTTTTAAATGCTTTTCTTTGACAAGAAGAAAGGCTTACCTTTAAATCAAGGCTGTTAAGGCTTATGACATCATCATCTTTCGCTCTCCGCTTTCTTTTCTATAAGAAAAAAAAAGATTTCATTCTTATATAGAAGGAATGCATGTTACTTCATTAAACAGAGACTCCATAAAACCAGAAAAATCACTTTAAAAAAGTGAAGCTCTATTCATAATTATTTTTGAAAAAAAATTATTTTTGAGGGATGATCATAAATGATCTCTAGCATATTTACTGTTTATATAGTCCCCCTGGCCTGAATCATCTCATGCTGCCAAGTTTCACCCTATCAAAAAACTTTATGTAAAGTTTTTTCAGAAGAGAACTCTTAGTAAGTCAGGGGCTAACTGTACTTACTAGAGAAAAAGTAAAATATGTTTTAAACATAAAAGCAACGAGTTTTTTAAAAATCATGTTATTTATCTTATGGAAGGGGGAGGGTCTTCACTAGAAAAAAAATACCCTTTTCTCATGGCCCAAAGTAAATTAAGACTTGTTACCAGAAGCAGGATTTATCTACTGGAAGACAACATACTCCACGCTCACTCAGCCCTTCTGGTGCCTGTAGTGGTCAAACTGTATACAATCTCATTTCTGTCCTTCATCACTATTGAAGAAGAATCCTTAAGTAACACATCACCCACTCACACCTCAAAATAACTTTTCAGATGACCTGGGACATAGTCTAGCTCTTGTGAACTCTCAAAACTGACCAGCTAGGGTTCCCTTCCAGGACCTAACTCCACTCCAAGGAGAAACTGGTGGTAGTGGGATCAGAATGGTGCAGGACAGGGACACTGGAGAAAAGGAAAGACGGAGTCCAGATGGAAGTGGGGAATTGATGGAGCCTGGAAATCGCAGAAGCAAGGAACCATAAAAAGAGAGGGAGCTCTGTTAAGTTAGAAAAGTTATCTGAACCAAGCCTCTTTGTAAAATTCAGAAAAACTAAATTCACATTAAAATGAACAGAAAATTCTCCAAGTCAAATCCTACACAAAATGACTCTAAGAAAAAAGGGAAAAGGGGAAGAATAATATCCCTATTGGGAATGAAAGTACTTTGGAATGAAATGCTCAAAGAAGCAGAGCAAAACTATGACACACTATTCCAAAGTTAGCTAAAGGCATTAGGAAAATGATAGAAGACTTGAAAGAAAAATATAAATCAGGATTGGAAAAAACTAAAAATGAGATGACAAGAAGTCCTTATTGATCTTAAGGTCATATCCAGAAGATCTAGAAAAATAAGAATAATATGATCCTAATTCTGAAAAAAACAAAGCAAAGATCCTGCATTTATGTGTATCTTATTTGTGAGTCTCTCTCTGTGTGTGTATGTGTGTGTGTGTAAATAATTATATGAGCAAAACAGAGGGACAGGTATGGTATTGCTGACACAGGTTAGAGTGGAGGCTAGGATGGAAGGATTGACAGGGGAGGAGAGAGGAAAGGAGGAAACTGCCAAACAAAAAGAAGTGTACTGAGGGGAAAAGCTCATTCATGATTGTACCTACACATTTATATAAAATTATGTACATGTGTGTACATATGTAGAAAGACATTTAACAGATTTTAAAATATTCTACTATATTTTCTTTTAAACATTCTGAAGTTTTCTTTTCCTATATACATATTCAATCCATCCAGAATTTATTTGTTTGTATATAGTATGAGACGGCAGAGCTAACTGTCCCCACCGCGAAGACCACTGCTGCAGGCACCATTCCTTCTAATGACTACGATGCATGAAGGTCGCATACGTATGTCAGTTTCTGGGTTCTCAATCTTATGGCATTGGTGTGTTTACCTAGACTTTCATCCACACTGCGATTCCATAATCACTGTACCTGTGGAGTAAGCCTTAACAGCTAATAAAGTCAAGTCATATGTTCCCTGACTTGCACAATACTTCCGCTGCTCTGGGCTTTCTACTTTCTTTCTGAATTATAGAGTGAGATCTCTTACACTCTAGTGGGATTTCTTTTTTTTTTTCTTTTTTTTTTTATTTGACAGACAGATCACAAGTAGGCAGAGAGGCAGGCAGAGAGAGAGAGGAGGAGGAGGCAGGCTCCCTGCTGAGCAGAGAGCCCGATGCGGGACTCGATCTCAGGACCCTGAGATCATGACCTGAGCCGAAGGCAGAGGCTTTAACCACTGAGCCACCCAGGTGCCCCTCTAGTGGGATTTCTATCAGAACTACACTGAATTTATAAATTAATATAGGGAGTACTAACATTTTTGGGTTATTGAGTCTTTCCTTGTACGACTATCTTTCCATTTAACTTGGTATCTATGTTCTTTATTAATGCTTTCCAATTTTTCCAACAAAAATCTCACAGATCTTTTCACAGATTTATTCATAGTTTTAAAAATTGTTTTTACTTCAATATAAGCATCTTTACAAATTACATTTGTTTATTGCCTGTATATATACACATTTTATTGAATCCCTTTTATAAGTTTTATAGCCAGTAATTTTGTTTGAACTTTTAGTTCTAATAGCTGCTATCAATATTCACTAGGATAGTCTATGTAGATAGTCATATTGTCCCTAAGCGATGAAATGCTATTGTCTCTTTCTTTCTAATTTGAATACCACCTGTTCTCCTGTCTCACTATGTTGGCTAGAAGCACCAGTAAAATGCTGGATAGACATGGTGACAGCAGGCTTTTTTCCAAAATTTTAAGGAAATGTTTCTAACATATTATCATTACAAAACATGTTGTTTGTGGCAGGTCTCAGGCTAAGAAAGTTCTGTTCTATTCCCAGTTTGCCAAGAATTTTATCATGACTGGGCAATGATTTTATTTTTATCCATTTTCATTTTTCCACCTACTTTTTTTTGGTTCATTCTACTGTTCTTTCTCTAATTACTTGAGTCAAATGCTTACTTTTTGTCCTCTTTTTTCTTAACCTATGTATGTGAAAGTTTATTAATCTCTTAGTACTCCTTAATCACATTCCAAACGTTTTAACATATGAACCATGAGCTATTTCTTTTGTCATGGGAGAACTCTACAAATGTGTTTTCCCCAAGACGGATGTATCATCCCAGAGGATATGCAAGATATCTTCCCTGGAGTGCAGGAGGAAAATGTCAGACCTTCAATATTTATGTATTTATTAATCCTTAAAAATAAGGTTTACTAATATTTAATATACAGATGAACTCATCATCATCCACATTATAAGGCTAGACAATAATGATCCAATCAGTTCTCAGAAATTGACCTCACACTGTGAAAATGTCATGGCTATTTGAAATACGGACTTACATCCACTATCACGGACTTCACCCGAGGTTGAGTACTGTGCTTTGACTTATTAGCTAATAAAGCTGGTCCATACATAAAAATCCTAAATAAACATAGCATGGTATGTGTTCAAAATATTTTTGCTGATAGGTTTGCAAAATTAAGTTTGGAGACACTTCTCTCCTGAAGTTTTTCTGTTTGAGCTTAGGCTTGTCAACTATGAAAGGAAAAAAATCAAGATGAAAAAAAGTCTCAAGGAGAATAGAGAATTGTATTAAAATCAGGAGACTCTTGGTATGAATCCTTAACTGACCAATTAATATAAGTAACTGGTATAAGAGCAAAGAAATCTCAAACAGAAGTCCCCAACAGAGATATAAATTAAATACAAAAGAACAGAATGCAAATTAAATATGCATTGCTGAACCCATCAGCACATGATCAGGTAAAACTTGGCAAACTAGAAACAGAATGATTTTTGCTATTTCCTCCAAATAAGAAAATGTAAGAATCATGCTCTATTTGTATATACGTTATTTACGAGTATTATAAGCTAATGAGTTCTTAAGTACAAAAAGAACCAATTGTCTGGTTAGATGCCTCTGTAAAAGTCTCATTCTAAAAATAATGAGAGTAGGATACTAGGATGATTAATAACAGAAAATAATTCATTCATCATATATATCATCTGCAATCATTTTTATATTTTTCAACCAAGAAACAAGCTGTTGTTTCTTGTACATAAAAACAGCTTCATATTTCATAATATATTCTCTTAATTTTAAAACTGTAGGAATAAAAGAAAGGATTGCATAAGGTTAAAAATAAATAGATCTGCTATTTTTCAAAATATTTTATATTTAATTGAAATAAAAGTTGTTTTTAGCTTGTTAGCAGAAGAAAAAAGAATTAAATTAGGCTGCCAAAGGTGGTGACAGAAACTCTGTATCTCAAGATATTCAAGAAGTACAGACAACTGAGTTGTACACCAGACTGAAAGACAACCTAGGAATTAATTCTCTCAATGTCTTGACATAAAATACCCAGGTACTCACCAAAGTGAAGTCCCAGTGAGGGCCAGGTGTTAAAAATGTGAAGGAGCTACCTCTCCGAAGGGAATGACTGTTAAAAGAAAATTCAAGCAAAAAGTTAACCAAGAGTAACTCTAGTTAAACAAAGCTCTAGAGAGATAAAAAGCTATCTTTTTCATAGGTTCAAAACTATTAAAGTAACTTTATTAGTCATTCAATTGTAGAAATATAAAGAAGGGATGCAAAAAAAAAAAAAAAAAAATCAGCATTTATCCCCTGGTCTTTTTTGGAATCTTTACAAAAGTGAAAGGGCCTTTATAAAATTAGTGGACATATTAAAAATAATTCACCAAACCAAGCAGGGTTATTTTAGGAACATATACATGGTTCAATAGTAAGAAATCTATTTATATAGTATATTAAACTAATAAGTTAAATAAAAAGCAGTAAATGATGCAAAAATTATTTAATAAAATTATGCATTCTTGCCTAACATTTAAAAACAAGAATAAAGGATGCTCAACATAATAAATAAAACTCAAATGCCTTTAATTTGAATTTCATGTTTAAAATCTCTTCCATGTACTGATTTTTTTAAATTATGGTTTAATTAACCAAATAAGGAATTTTGAAAATTATATCTGAGACAAAGATCTCAAGTAAGATTAAAATTTGACTAGGATTTTGTTACTATTAAGTGACGGATTTTTCTTCTGTTTATCTTTCCATTCAAGAGAATCCTTTTAACAAAAACCTGTCGTTGCCTTTATAAAATATAAACCTCTATGTTTATAAACATGCAGAAAAATCACAAAATATAGTTAGCACAAGAAATACAGGTTATAAACTATACTTACCACTAATCTCTTCGGATGTAAATAATTCTAAAACAAATGTTTCCCCCTTGTATAGAAATAAGTGAGAAAAAAAAGCCACCTATCACTTGTGTTCAGGCAGATTCAAAGGCGGGCTGAAGAGTGCGAAAGCTTCACAGTGGAAAAAAGGGAAGGTTTCAAGTGTGCCCTGATTGGAGGCTGTTGGCCTGGGAAGCTGAAGGTGAGCTAAGCAGGAGTGGGATATCCTCTGTGAGTGGTGGGGGGGGGGTACATATTTGGCTTGCTCTGATTAGTTCAAAGTTGGAAGCAAGGATAAAACTTAGGGAGCCTGGCAGTTATCGATCAAGTCCTAGCCACTGTGGGTTGATTGTTAAAAAAGTTATTGTTCAGCTTTCTGGATTGTAAGGCCATTCTCCACTTGTATCTTCATTCCACTTCTCACCCTTGATCCTCACGGTCTTTGTTCATTCTAGGTTACAGTAATACCACAGATGGCTATTACAGCTACAAGAATTTACAAGCTTAATCAAATATAAGGTAGTTTTCTAAGCTAAATATAAAGCAGAAGTTTGCTTATGTTTTGATATGAACACAAGGGAAGATGGCTACAAGAAAAAAAGAAGATGTCAAAAGACTTCACAGAAGAATTAATATTTAAGCGATACTAAGCTGAATCAAAGAGACATAGCAATTAGCAAAGCATAAGAGAGCCAGGAAGGCTTTTTGGGCAAAGGGAACAGCACAAGTTAAGGGGGAGTGAAATGAATTACATTCAGGGAACTGCAAGTAGTTCCTTATGTTTGGGTATCAAGAGAAATAAGGAAGGGCTAGCTAAAAGGCCTTACATAACGACTCTTATAAAGAGTATGGACTTGATCTTGAATATGTATGGTGGCAGCAATCCGCTATGGAATTTTAAGTAACAAGAAGGATGGCAGCAGGACTGGTTGGGAAGACTGGTCAGGAGGCAGCTCCCATATTGCTCACAATACACACCAGGGGGTTAAGGAATAGCAACAAAGTTAGGAGAAGCAGAATAGAAAGAGGGCATGGGGGCACCTGGGTGGCTCAGTGGATTAAGCCTCTGCCTTCAGCTCAGGTCATGATCCTAGAGTCCTGGGATCGAGGTCCTCACTGGGCTCTCTCTGCTCGGCAGGGAGCCTACTACCCCTCTCTCTCTTCCTGTCTCTCTGCCCACTTGTGATCTCTCTCTGTGTGTCAAATAAATAAATAAAATCTTAAAAAAAAAAAAAAAAGAGGGCTCAGTGACAAAACTGGCAGATTTTCCCCTCTTCCTCCCTATGCCAGCTCAGTTTCCACCAAGGTTCCTGGCATAGTGAAATACAGTTCTACTAATAATAATTGGAAATAGATGCAGAAAGATCGTAAGATAATTAAGCAAACATTTCCTAAATAATTATTTGTGAAAGATTAAAGCACACTAAGCCTTTTATTACTCTTAAAGCTCATATTTCTCCCCCCAAGAGCCTCTTCAGTGGAGCCAGATAACTCAAGGAATTGGTTTTTCTTGCCACTGCTGAAAAATTAACGATAAAGAAAACAGTATGATTTTTGATAAAACACTGGAATGAGGAATTTAGGTGAAACCAACATGACATCTGAAACGCGTTAGAATTCACATGTCTAAACAATACAAAGATACAGTATCATAAACAATGCTAAAAGATTATAAGAAAAACGACCTTCATACCATATGTATCCATAGATCATGCTGTTTAAAAACACTACTCTAGGTTAAATGCTATCACATACTACATGCTTAATAAGAGCAACAGTGGGGACTGAGTTGAGAAGCATCAATTATGATTTCTCATAAGATTATTTTTAATCCAGTGCAAATATTCATTACAGAGCAGTAATCATGGTGGCAGTTAAAATATTCAGTAAATATGTCCTTAAGTTTTAAGAACACAAAACCAAAGTTATTCATTTTTTTAGTCCCTAGAATCAACCAAACTGACCTCAGAATGAATTTGATGTTTGAAAGCTGGAAAGAAAAATAGTTCTTAGGAATTTCAAATAGGTCAACAAACTGGAAAAATATTTCCAATCAGATGGCAAGATTCTTTCCAGTACAAGCTATAATCAGTTTTATAGTTATGCTATTTTTTCCCAATTCAATAACAAGTACCTATTTATTTTGAATACCCATGGAAAAAAAGAACCCAATAAACAAGTTGTGCCCAGGAATCATGTAAGATCGTGCCAACTTTTAAAAATCTTGGAAAGACATACAGTCATCTTTCACAGGGGTCAGACTCCAAATGTAATAGCTATTTTAAATCCTTGTGGGAAAAATACTTTGATTTCATAAAACGTTAAAATTGTAAGTGGCCTTTCCAGAAGATACTAAGCAGAGTTCATTTAAAGAGGTATTAAAGGGTGATATAAGAAAGGACAGTCCTTCATCTTTTCCATAATTTTTGTCCAATCCTTTTTTCATATATTTAAACAATTACAACATTTCAGGCAGAAAATAAACTAATACATGTAGAAACTAGCTTGGTGTATTAAATTCTGTTTCCTATTAACCCCATTGTGACTGTTCCTTAGCCTAACACCCATACTTCTTTTCCTGTCATTTGGTATGTTTTTAACCAATGTAATGATTTTATTTTAATGTAAATGATTTTACACTACTTTTAGTCTAACAAAACAATTACAATGGTAAAGAGAAAAATTATGTTAATTCATTCTTAAGCCAAATCATGTTTTCAATTATGATTTTGTCACTGCCCTCTTCTGTCATGGCAAATAATTAAGAGCTGAATTAGACTTAAAAATAGCAGAAAGGAAGCTCAATGGACATTTTCAGAAAATGTACTGGACAACATAAATGAGATAATTCTTCCAATGAAAAAGGAAGAAAATGTAAAGATACTGCCTTATAATAAGGTAGATATATTTAGGGGTTTACAAAAGAACAACCAAAATGATTTAGCAAAGGAATGATTTTAAAAAGCAAGCGAAAGGGGCACCTGGGTGGCTCAGTCAGTTTAGCATCTGCCTTTGGCTCAGGTCATGATGCCAGGGTCCTGGGATGCAGCCCCGAGCTGGGCTCCCTGCTCAGCAGAGAGCCTGCTTCTCCCTCACCCCGCCCGACCCCCAATGCCCCATGTTGTGCTCTCTTGCTATCTCTCTCTCAAGTAAATAAATGAAATCTTAGCAAAAAAAAAAAAAAAAAAAAAAAAAAAAAGCAAGCAAAAAAGAAGGACTAAAGATAGCAATATAGCAGACGAGGTTACTGACATCAGCAAGAAGACCTGAGGCACAGGGCACCTAAAATATGCACGGTATAATCGAAAACTGTGTGTGATACCTCCAGATCGATAAGGAGAATCAGTTCCTATGTGGTAAAACAAGAAAACAGAGTAGTGCTGAAATCTGCTGCTAGGCTAAGGAAGCTGGTCCCACACACCAGCAGTGCAACTCAAATTAATGCCTGGTCCTAATCACAAACTACTATGCATAACTCACAAACAGCTAAAATTTAAAATTTTAATCTGTAAATGCCAAGGGTACCATGAATGTAGAAATAACGATGTAAACTATTCTCTGTAGTGAACATTTGTTGATATTCAGGGCACTTAACTACTCAGGTTATCAGTTTCTTTGCAAATTAGGCAAAAAACAATGACAAATGTTACTGAAACCATTCATTCATTTGGATCAAACATGCAATGTAGTGGACTGTTCTGACTGCTTAGCATCTTTGCTATTAGAAATTGTGTCTTCTCCCACGTTATAAAGGTTCTGCTGGAGCCCAAACTCATGTAGACTATTATCCCTTACCCTACTAGGGTTTCTTCAATTTTGTTATTTGTGAGCCCCAAATAGCAGATACATCTTGCAACATCTCTAAGTCTAGAACGCAGCTGAGCATCTACAATGTATGCTGTAAGCCAGCATACACACAGAAAATGTGGAATATTCAGTTCATATAATGGAATATTATTTAGCATTAAAAAGGAATGAAATATTCATGCAAGCCATAATATGGATGAACTGCAAGATTATATATTGTGATTGCATTTACGTGCGATGTCCAGAAATACAAATATATACAGACGGAAAGCAGGTTAAGTGGCTGCCTAGGAATGGGGGTACAAGGGGGGACTGGGTGCATACAAACTTGTAATATTTTTGGTGATGAAATGTTCTAGCAGTGGATTGTGGTAATAGTTGCACAACTGTATAAATTTACTAATATTCACTGAACTGCACACTTAAAATGGATAAATGTTATCATATGCAAATTGCATCTCAATAAAACTGTTAAGTTGTCATTTGATGTGGGAACAAATAACCTTAGGAACTAATGTGGGTAATCATTTTATTTTTAGCAAAAAGAATATGACAATTTTGAGTTATCAAGAAGTGGCTTAATTATTTGCTTAAATGCCCTAATTTGGTTTAAAATACGTTTTGAAAATAGCCTATCCAGAAAGTTACATTCCCTTACAGGGAACAGGAATCCTTAGATCTGAGTTTATACTACAGCTAGCCTGGCTTAAGACTGGGCCTTTAACCCCGGTAATTATTCTACAAATTCATCAATTTTATTAAAAAAACAAAATTTACAGAGTTCACTACTGGTAGATCATAGGCATGGTATTATCTTTTTAAAAAAATTTTTAAATTTTATTTATTTGAGAGAGAGGGCAAGAGAGAGAGAGAGTGCATGTGTGAACATGATAGTGGGGGGAGAGGGTGGTGGAGACAAACAGGCTCCCGGATGAGTGCAGAGCCTGGCAGGGTAGCCTGGGCAGAGTGTAGGGGTGGTGGTGGTTGTGGCTTGATCTCAGGATCCTGAGATCATAGCCTCAGCAGAAATCAAGGGTCAGTGGCTTAACTGACTGAGCCACCCAGATGCCCCACAGTATTATCTTTCTACCATGGAGAGCATTATTTCAAATCTGTTAAAAGGAGTATGTTATAAAATCCTTAAAGGATCAGTATGGACTTAGACTCCTGTTATACAAGCAGTGTATAATATTCAGTGGATCCTCCTAAGGTCCCAAAGGGCAGAAACATTATTATTTAAATGTCATTTACATCTAGCAACTTAGTATTTGCATAGTAAAGCCCCTTAAATGTGGTTACATGAATGATGGTGATTGTTTTGCTAGTTAATGCTACTAATACATCCCTTTAGAGACATTTTGTGGAGGAAGCATGGCAAACAGAACATTAAATTAGGAGTTAGGAAATACAGGACAAACATCTAGTATCTAGCTGTGAAATTTCAGAGCTTCACGCTCTCGTCTATAAAAGAAGTTGTGCTAAATTCTAAGGCCCTCTCGGTATTAAAATGGACGAGTCAATGTTTCTTAGAGTTAATAACAGCAGCAAGAAATTTAGGGAATGGCTGTTTCGTTCCAGCACCATTCTAAGCATTTAGAGGTTTATATGAGTTCTATGCATTGACTCATAATCCTTACAGCAACTATATAAGGCAAGTACTTATAAATGAGGTATAATGAAGAGGCTGGCAGCACGCATCAGTGAAACTGGTCAGGGCCTCAAAGTTGTCAGTGGCAGTATCAGGATTTATATCCAATCAGTCTGGTCTAGCATTATGCTGTTAAAAAGTATACTACGTCACATCTACAAGAGCTGACAAGAGAGCTAATTGCTAATAATATTCTTTGATAGACAGTATATATAAGTGATAGTTCTAGTGTTTCCTGCAAAAAATACAAATAATGATACCTAATATTCATGGAGCATTTGCTATGTCTGGGTACTGTTCTAATGCTTTATATAAATTATGTTGGGTAATTTTTACAACCTTATGAGATAGATACTGTAAGGTAAGATTTAAAGAGATTAAGTCTCAAGAGCCAGAGTTTGAACCCAGGAAGCCTGACTGTAAAGCCTAAAATCTTTAAATACTAATATTTTATTGGGTTGTGGGTCTTAGTCTAAAAGGAGGTACATTCCCAGAGAAAACAATCAGGTGACTCAAAACTGGGGCCAGAAGAGCCTCAGCATCAGGAAAACGAGGCCAGGAAAGCAGGCCTTCTTCTGAGCTCTGAATCATATGGCAGGGCCTAGGGCTGTCAGTAGACAAGACCCCTTCCTGCTACCCCAGAACAAAAAGGGAGGGATATAAGGGGAGAACAGATTTGAGAAACCTGCTATAGAACCTACACAGAAGCTTACACTCTGCTGGATTCTAGCTATTTCTACTCTTTCTTCCCCCTAACTATCTCTCCCCTGCCACAGTCTACAGCAGTCACCACACATATGATATGTTCCCCCCCAAAATCAATATTTAGCAGAGGCAAACCAGGTACATAATCCTATATTTAACTTGGTACAGACTTAAAAATAGTAAGTCATCTATCTCTCCTGGATCTGTACATCCTAGCCGTTTCTATTGCATAGTTTATTCTCTGATCTAGCCCATTTCTTGGCAGGCCAGGAATAATTATTAGTAAAGCGTGTAGGTGGAAATGAGCTCCAGACCTGTGCGTCAGGCTGATTAAAGGGTGGGCATGCATGTGTATATGCATGTACACACACACACACACACACACACACACACACACACACCCCTGTACTGACTAGTTTCACTTTAAACTCCTGACTGCAAATTTCAGGTAGGTCTTCACTTTGGCCCAGCAATGCTATTACATTTCCCTTGTCACTTCCTCTCCTACTCTTGGAAGTAATTATTTCAAACCTTTCTCTCTTTACTCTTCCAATATGCCCTCCTCAACCCTACCTCACTTTCAGCTTATGACTTTGCATCCTAGACTATTATATCTCCCACATTTACATTGTTCAATATACCAACACATCCTAAAGAACTTCTTCTCTTTTTGTTATAATGTATAAGCTGTATTAACTAAGACCAAACCTTCCATTTATACACTGGGTTATATATTCTCTTTGCTACTCTTAAAAGAAGCCAAAGACAAAACACGGTAACTTCAAAATATACTGAATAATGAGTTATGAAATGTAAATAGACAAAATCCAACAATTTAAAAATTGCTAGAGGAAGATCCTTCCTGAATAAGGGCACATAGTCAGTGTAATAAAGTCTTGAGGAAAAGCAATTGTGTGATCAATGGATTTGTGAACAGAATTAGCTGTTCATTTTCAGAGACTATCTTTACTTGAGTGAACTATTAACAAACTATGATTATTTGGACTTAGGTATTTTGCAGGCATTTACTCTATAATGAAGTATTGCTGTCAATGATAAAAATTTGTGCTTTCGAATGAAAATCAGAATTTTTGAAAACAGTATCCATCACTGTGAGTATGACATCTCAACACTTAAAAGCTTTTCAGGTGAGACTGGTGATTATATAAATGACTGTGATTTATTGATAGCATGTAACAGAATGTATCAACCTTTGGAAGATCTACGTAACTCAGTACACCAATACTTTCTAAATGACAAATACATAATGTCACAAATCATGGTTAAGTAGAGCAGACCTATTAAAAATTTTAAAAGACAGTAGATTTTAATGTAACAGAAAATCTAGAGTTCATTCCAACATTTCAGATCCAAACTGCAGCCAAACTTTAAGAAACCACCACTTGTCAAGTTCTGGTATATTATCAAAGAAGAATATCCACAATTGTCTGAAAAGACTATTAAAGAGCTCATGCACTTTGAACTAAAAATCTGTGTCAGGGTAGATTTTCTGCATATACTCATACACTTCATTCTCTACAGACTTCATTTTTATATGCTGCAAAAAGCAAATGTAAGAATCCTGTTATCTTTTGTTAAGTTAGATACTAGAAATCTACAAAACTTATAAAAACTCCAGACTTCTCACAATTTGTTTTTAAAAATCTTTGCTTTAAAAAATATGTTGTTTTTGCAAATATGTTGTTAATGGGTCTGAATGCTAAAAGAAATTTAAGAAATTAATCACTTTAAATAAATATAATCCACATCAACACAAGCTCTTTGGTGTCCTCAGTAATTTTAAAAAGGGTACAGAAGTTGTGACAATGCAAAAATAAGAACTGTTGCCCTAGAAAAAGCCTGTACAGGTCCAGAAAGAAAATGTACACCCAAATATACCTTATACAATATACCAGATAAACTCCCTATGAATTATGGAAAAAGACTTAAAACTATTATAGTTAATAAATTTCACTGTATAAAAGTATCATAACATATTTAATTTCCTTCCATTTTTTCCTGAACTTTTTACTATAAAAATGTGTTGTAATATATTGTCTTGCACATACACCCATATATACTTGTACCTTTATTTTCCTAAGATATAAATTCTTATACATACAGCGCTCAGCTTAAATATATGCACTATTAAAATTTTGTTTTATCTGCCAAATTTCTTCTACATTCATGTAATGGGAGTACCAGAGGAGAGAAAGGAGCAGAAACTGTATTTGAAGAATTTATTTCTCAAATTTACAGAAAAACATAACCTAACATCCAGAAAGCCCAGTGAACTCCAAGGAAGATAAATTCAAGAGGATCCACACACATACCACAGTAAAAATGGTCAAATGTAGGAGACAATTTTAAAAGGAGCAAGAGAAAAATGACTTGAACTTAAAGGTAATTTCAAGAAGATTAATGGCTGGACTTATCAGCAGAAACTACAAAAACCAGAAAGCAGTGAGATGCCATAGTCAAAGTGCTTAAAGAAAAAAACTATCAACAAAGAATCCTATATCCAACAAAACTATCTTTCAAATATGAAGGTGAACTAAAGACATTATCAGATAAACAAAAACTGAGAAATTTGCTGTTTATAGACCTGTCTCATATATTAAAGGAAGTATTCAGGCTAAAAGCAAGGAATCCTACATGGTAATCTGAATCTACCCAAAAAGACAAAGAGCACCAATAAAATCAGTTTAAATGAGAAAAAAAAATTCATAAAGAAATTAAAATGCCATAAATTAGAAAACATTCACTTAATGCAAAAGAAAGCAATAAAGGATGAACAGAGAAACCAAGGTTACATATAAAACAAAAAGTAAAAGAGCAGGCATAAATCAAACTATATCAATAGTTAACATTAAATGTTGAGAGGAGTAAATCACCCAATCAAAAAATAGACTGTTAACCTGGATCTTAAAAAAAGAAACATGGGGCACCTGGGTGCTCAGTGGGTTAAAGCCTCTGTCTTAGGCTCAGGTCATGATCCCAGGATCCTGGGATGGAGTCCCATATTGGGCTCTCTGCTCGGCAGGGAGCCCGCTTCCTCCTCTCTCTCTGCCTGCTTCTCTGCCTACTTGTGATCTCCGTCTGTCAAATAAATAAATAAAATCTTAAAAAGAAAAAAGGAAACATAATCCAACTATATATCATTGACCTTTTAACAACGTGGGGTTAGGAGGATGTCATGATCCCTCATCTCTGAGGTCAAAAATCCATGCTTAACTTTCATTCCTGCAAAATTTAATTACTAACAGCCTTGTGTTGACCACAAATAAGCCTAAACTATAACATAAACAGTAGATCAGCACATATTTTGTATGTTACATGTGTTCTATACTGCATTCTTACTATAAAGCAAGCTAGAGAAGATGTTATTAAGAAAATCATAAAGAAAAGAAAATATATTTACAGTACTGTAAAACATCCATGTATTAGGTAGACCCATGCAGCTCAAACCATGTTGTTCAAGGGTCAACTGTGCCACCTATAGGAGACATACTTCAGCTTCAAAGATACAAATAGCTTGAAAGTAAAAAGAAAAAGATATCATGCAAGGAGCAAACCACAAGAAAGCTAGACTGGCTATATTAGTATCAAACGAAATAGACTTTAAAACAAAAAACAGTTACCAGAGATAAGGGGGGCAATTTTATAATAATAAAAGGCTCAACCCACCAGGGAAGAATAATAATTACAAATATATGTGTATCTAATAACAAAATAAAATACAGGAAGCAAAAACTGACAGACATGAAGGGAAAAACAGACAATTCAACAATAATAGTTTCAATACCTCATCTTCAATAATGGTAGAATAACTAGAAGATCAACAAGGAAATACCAAACTTGAACAACCCTAACAACCATTTAGATCTAGTAGCCACCTACAGACTACATCCAGAAGAATATACATTCTTTTCAAATCCATATGAAGCATTCTCCTTGAGAGACTATATTCTACGGCACAGAATAAAATTTAATATATTTAAGGGGATATAAATTTAATATATTTAAAAGGATATAAATACAAAACATGTTCTCAACCACAGTTGAATGAAATTGGAAATCAACAACAGGAAGAAAATTGGGAAAGTAATAAATATGTGGAAATTAAACAATGCACTCCTAAACAATCAATGGGGCAAAGAAGAAAGCAAAGGGAAATCACAAAATAATTTGAGATTAGTGATAATGAAGACACAAAATATCAAAACTTGTAGATACAACTTAAGCAGTGCTTGAGGGGAAATTTTTGGCTATAAATAACTATATTAAGAAAAAGATTTCAAATAAATACTTTTCCATCTTAAGACAATGGGTAAAGAGGGGAAACAACCTAATGCAAGCAAAAGGACAGAAATAATAAAGGTTAAAGTAGAAATTATTGAAAGAGAGAATAAAAGAACAGTAGAGAAAAATCAATGAAACCAAAAGCTGGTCCTTTGGAAAGATCAACAAAACAGACAAATCTCTAGGCAGACAGATCAAGAGAAAAAGGACCCAAATTACTAGAAACAGAAATAAAAGAGGTGGAATTACCACTTACCTTACAAAACTAAAAAGGATTATAAAAGAATACTATGAATAATTATATACCAACAAATTAACTTAGACGAAATGAGCAAATTTGTAAAAGACACAAACTACTGAAACTGACTTAAGAAGTACATCTTTAATAAGGGAAGAGACTAAACTAGCAATCAAAAAACTATCCACAAAGAAAAGCCCAGGTCTAAATGATTTTATCCCTAACTTCTACCTAACACTTAAAGAACTAATTCCAAGTGGCGCCTGGGTGGCTCAGATGGTTAGGCATCTGCCTTGGGCTCAGATCATGGTCCCGGGGTCCTAGGATCGAGTCCCCCGGGTCGGGCTCCCTGGCAGGGAGCCTGCTTCTTCCTCTCCCTTGACTGCTCCCCCTGCTTGTGTTCTCTTGCTCTCTCTGTCAAGTAAGTAAATAAAAACTTAAAAGAAAAAAAAAAAAGACCTAATACCAGTTCTTCATTAAGTCTTCCAAAGATTCATGAGACCAGTATTACCCTGATACCAAAACCAGAGAGACACTGGAAAAATCTTACAGACCAATCTCTTGTGAATGTAGATGGAAAAAATCCTAAATAAAATATGAACAAACTGAACCTAACAGTATAAAAGTTATACACCACGACTAGGCAGGATTTATATCAGGAAGGCAAAGCTGTTATAACACCTAAATATTAATGTAGTTAATTAGTTTTATCAGTAGATTTTGAAAAGACCAAAATTGGGGTTGGGGGGAAGAGAAGCATTTGACAAACTCCCACATACTCTCAAGATAAAATCACTCAAAAAACTAGGACTAGAAAGGAACTTCTCAGTCTGATAAGGGCATCTATAACCCTCCACAGCTAACATCATAGTAAAGGTGAAAGACTGGATGCTTTAGCCCTAAAATCAGAAACTAGGTAAGGATTTCCAGTCTTGAGGATTCTATTCAACAGTGTACTGGAGGTTCTAGTGAGGGCAATTAGGGAAGATAAAGAATTAAGGTATCCAGGTTGGAAAAGAAAAAATATAACTATTTTTACTCATTGATGACATAATGTTGTATGTAGAAAATTTTCAAAGAATTCACCAAAAAAACCCTATCACTTATTAGAATAAATGAGTTCAGTAACAGGGCTGGATACAAAAATCAATTGTATTTTTATACACTTGAAATTATGAAATTATAAATGAAGTTAAGAATTAAATTCCATTTGTAATAGGATCTGAAAGAAAAAAAAGTTTAGCAATAAATTGAACGAATAGTACAAAAGTTATACTCTGAAAACTACAAAATACTGCTGAAAGAATTAAAGAGCTAAATTGTTGGGAAAACATTCCTTGTTCATAGACTGGAACGCTTAACATTGCTAAGATGACAATATCCCCTACAACTGATTCAGTGTAATTCCAATCAGAATCCTAGCTGACTTTTGTAAAAATTGACAGGCTGATACTAAAATTCACATGGAGGGGCACCTGGGTGGCTCAGTGGGTTAAAGCCTCTGCCTTCGGCTCAGGTCATTATCTCAGGGTCCTGGGATCTAACCCTGCATCATGCTCTCCTCGGCAGGAAGCCTGCTTCCCATTCTCTCTCTGCCTACTTGTGATTTCTCTCTGTCAAATAAATAAATAAAATCTTAAAAATAAAATAAAATAAAATAAAATTCACATGGAGTTGCTAGAAACCCAAAATAGTCAAAACAATCATGAAAGAAAAGAAAAAAGCTGGACTTGTATGTCTGGATATCAAAGCTTACTACAAAGGAATGATAATCAATAAGGTGTGGTGCTGGCATAAGGATATACATACAGATCAAGGGAATAAAATTAAAAGTCCAAAAATAAACTAAGATACCTATGGGCAACTGGTTTTTGACAATGTGCCAAGCCCATTTGATGGGGAAAGAACAGGTTTTCCAACAAATGGTGCTGGAATGACTGGATAGCCACAAGAAAAAGAAACAGTAGCTCCATACTTCATATCATATCTAAAAATTAGCTCACATGGATCAAAGACCTAAATAAAAGAGCTTAAACTGGAAAACCTAGGGGTAAGCCTTCACAACCTTGAATTTGGCAAAGGATTCTTAGATGTGACACCAGAAGAAAAAGCAACAAATGTAAATAAATTGTACTTCATTGAAATTAAAAACTTTTATTCTTCAAGGTACAACATCAGGAAACTGAAAAGACAACCCACAGAATAAGAGAAAATATTTGCAAATCATATATCTGATAAAGGACTTGAGGACACATAACCCAATTTAAAAAACGGGCAAAGGATGGCCCACCAAAAATGGCCACAGGATTCCATTCATATGAAATGTCCAGAACACGGAAATACAGAGACAGAAAGTAAATTAGAGCTGGGGATAAAGAAGAAGGGAGGGGTATTAGGGAGGGGAAAACTGAAAGGCATGGGGTTTCTTTTCAAGATTAAATTTTTTTTTTTCTTTTTATTAACATGTATTATTTGTCTTAGGGGTACAGGTCTGTGAAAAAAAAATGGTCTAAAATTAACTGTGGTGATGGCTGCACATACCTGAATACATAGAAACACACAGCACATTTTAATGGGTAAAATTGTATGGTATGTGAATGCTGTTAAAAAAAGCCAATCATACTTTCATTTTTCTTCTGTTGTTTTTCAAATTAGTGTACAGTGAGTTTACCTACAGAAAGTTTTATATTTAACTGATTTATATACCAGTCTTTCTCCTTGTGATTTCCGGATTTGATATCAGCTTAGTTATTTCCTGCTCCATTATTAATTGATATCACCCTGTCATATTTTATGTTTTCTAGAAAATAGAATATGGATCAGTTACTTCCCTCTTTGGTTTGCCTCCAAGTTCTTTTCACTTCACTTCTATCCTCATGCTGCCTGTGTTACCACCTTCTCCTCAGCAGACCTCATTTCCACCCTCACACACAAAAAATGGGAGCCTCAAATTCCTTCTCACAACATACCCCACTCCCCAAAACTTACCAGAAGTATACCCTCCATAGCTCTTAGCCAGGCTAAATTCTCTCTCCACACTTAATTTGAATTCCATCCTTTTCTGCCTTCTTGCTTAATCATCCCTTCTCTCTGGTCTCTTCAACTTCTCCATCTACCTATCTCCCAAGTGTACCAAGTTTATCCCTTAAAGAGTCTGCCCCACAAAATTCTGTTGTCTCCCTCCATTATTTCTTGCCTTCCTTTTGCAGGGAAACTTCTCGAAAGTAGAACGTACACTCAATATTTGTTTTCCAAGATCATTGCCAGCTCTCAGTTTCAAACACTCATCATTTTTCATCCAGGATACTGCAGACTGACTTCCCACCAAAGTCATTGTCTATATTTGGGATTTTTAATTTGGTATCCATAATTGGACTGCAAGGGACCACAAATCTGAAATTTTATGTACATAAGCACTTTTTTGGGAATAGTTTTTATAAGACTTAAAGAGTGTAATGACCTCAAATGTTACCTATTTTTCTCAGGGAAGGCAGAATGACTTTTTAAAATGCAAATATGATCATGTCATTGGCTTGTCTTTCAGTATTTCCCCATCGCCTTGAAGATAAAACCCAAACTCTCATGGCATGCAAGGGCTCCTTCCAGATGTGGCTCTTACCTCTTTAGCATAATCTTTCATCACTATCCCTAAGTCCTCCCCCTACACAATTAGCTTCCAGTCACAGCCTACCAGGTATGCTACCTCGAACTCACACTCACGGCCTTTTAGCATGCTTCTCCCCCATATGACATCACCCATTTACACCTCTCTGAACTGGTCCTCCAAGACTCTCGGATTTCAACAGGAAATTATTTTCTGTTCTTTTCTTAAGTGTCCCTTTTATTTGCATCTATGGCATCCTGTGTATATCTCTACAGTGACTTTTATCACAATTATAATTATTAACTTATTATAATTATTAATTTATCTTTCTTCCCTATAAAATTATAAACTCTTTTAAAGTAAGGATATCCATCTTCTATTTCTCGTGTCTTACATATTTCCTGAGTAAATCATACCTCATTCTCTTCTCAAACCCTGCAAACATTCTAAATTCAATATTTTAACTAGTCTATGATTGCCAGATTTAACGGTCTTTTTATTCCTTACCTAACTTAGACTTTGTAGTCCTTATCAGTAACATTTGACATAGTCTATCATATCCTCTTTCTTGGAATATTCTCTTCATTTGCCCTCCTAGATTCTGTTATTTGGTTCTTTTCTTACCTCACCAGCTGTTCCCCGAGTATCCTCTTTACCCTGACATTTAAATGTTGGGAGTGCCTCAGCAGTTAGTCCTCAAACTCTTCTTTATTCATACTCACTATCTAGAGGACTTGCCAGTTCCATGATTTCAAATCTATTTGCTCACAACTCTCAAATTTGTATCTGGTTACACAGGTGGGTTTGCTTTATGAAATTTAACAAGCTAAACACTAATGATCTGTGCACTCTTTCATTCAAGTTTTATAGTTCAATAAGAGGTTAAAAGAAGAGAAAAAAAAGCAAAAAAGAGAGTAATGACTAGAATAATGTATAGAATTGTTGAATCACCATATTGTACACCTGAAACTAATAACACTCTATGTTGATTACACTTCAAGAAAAAAGAAAAAGGAAAAAAAAATGGTGATGAACTCTTTAAAACGAGCCTCATAACCTACCCCAAAGCAAACTTTTCTCATAGTCTTCCTTTTCTGAGAAGAGTAAAACCCATTCTTCTAGGGCTCAGGCCAAAAACCTCAAGAGAGCTCCTTCCACTTTTTCCTTTAATTCCAGTTAATCCATCTGCAAACTCTGTCAGCTCTGTCTTCAAACACATCCCAAATATGAATATTTTCCACATCTCCCACTGTGATTTGATGTCTCAACTGCAATACCCTCCCTAGTTGGTGTCTGCTTATAGCAGTGACGGTGGTCCTTGTAAATACACATCAATCACATCATTTCCTCTTGCTTCCCAACCCACTAATCCAAATTTAAAGTCCTTTCCGTGGTCTCCCAGGTACCACATGATCTGTCCCAGCCATCTCTCTGACCTCATCCTCTGCCCTTCTTCCCTTTGTTTCACTCTACTCGGTCACCTTGGCTTCTTTGCAGTTCCTTAAACACAGCACGTGACATTGTATATCAAGGCCTTTGCACTTGCTGCCCCTCTCTCCAAATATTCACATGGCTTAGTTCCTTAATTTATTCAGATCTCAAATGTCATCATCATCAGAGAGGCCTTTCCTTTAGCTCTTTTAAAAGCAGCAACACTACCCTTTCCTTATGTCTGTCCAGGCCTTAATTCTCTTCACAGCACGACCACCTGACATTAATGTATTTGATTACTGTCTTTCTCCCCCAGTCAGAATTTAAGCTTCATGAGAGCAGGGACCTCACCTGTTTTCTTCACCAGAATTGCCAGTATCTACGACAACCCTGGAAGGTGCTCACAAGTATTAGGGAGTGAATGTGGAATGAATTTAATACCGCCTGTTTGCTATTTCTGAAATTCTACTTTCCCCAGCCAGTCTTTCCTTCTGCTCTTTCACTACCTCTTAACCAGAGGCTGCAATCAGCACCAAGATTTTACAGACGTATATTAAGACAAGGAGTACCTTAAACTTCAAAATAATAAAAAATCAGTTTCTAATGGGAAAAAACCCCCCAAACCCTAGATTTCTGCAGAGTAACTTAACAATGTGTTTATAAACGCGTTCCTGATTAAAGGAAGCTGTCCTGGCTCCCAAGAAGGGATCCGGACAGGACATCCAGGTACGGCTGGAAGATGAATTATGTAGGGGACTCCGTGAGATGGGCCACGGGGACTTCTGAAGGGACGAGCGTCTGCGGAATTCTCACAGATAACAACCGGCAGCCGCAGTTAACTTACACCGAGAGCTCTCCGTGTAGGTACTCCGTGCGCCGCGGACATGCATCATCTGACTAAACTGCACTTCTGGGGAGGGGGCACTACTGTCGTCTCATGGGACCGAGGAGGACAGAGCCTAGAGATGACAGGGCCGACACGCCGTCACTGGGCCGACCGCCTCCAACAGTGCGACGGAGAGCGAAGCTCTCAGCACTTGCTCCCAGCGCTCCTCGAGCAGACACGGCCTCCCGACGCGGCCAGACGGGCCGCGAAACGCGCCGGCGGTGAGAAGCTCAGCGGCCACCCTCTGCCCGCTCTTCGCCGGGAGGCTGGACGGGGCTGTGCTCGGTTCACCGACGTGGCCAGTTCTCGGACACAAGAACTGTGGCGTCCGCAGGGCATTCCACGGGAACGCTCGCTCCCGGGCTCCAAGTCAGGTGCCGGTTACAAGTCGTCCCACTCCGGAGACCGCGGCTCTGCCCGGCGCCCGCAGGCTCCAGGACAGTGTCAGGCTCGGGGTGTGCATTTAGGACCCGCTCCCGCCGAGCCCCGGCCCCGCGGCGGAGGGAGAACCCGCCCACCACCTCCGCGGGGCAGGGGAGCACCAGCAGCCCGCGCCCCCGCCTGAGGAAGGGCCCGGAGGAGAGGGAGGAGGGTCAGCGGCCCGCGCCCCCGACTAAGGCCAGGAGGAGGAGGATGTGGAGGAGGAAGAGGGTGAGCAGCCCGCGTCCCCGCCTGAGGAACAGGAGGAGGAGAACGTGGAGGAGGTGAGTGAAGAGCGCGCGCCCCCGCCCGAGGAAGGTCTGGAGGAGGAGGAAGAGGAGGGAGGTGAGCAGCTCGCCCCTCCCCGCGTCCCTCCCCTCTCTGTCTCCTTCCCACTCTGGCCTAGGAGCGGATGCCCGGGTCCCCCAGTCGCTGCCGCCCCGCGCGCTTACCGGCCGTCCGGCTCAGGCCTGGGGGTGTCGGCCGAAGGTCCTCCGGCGCCGCCCGCGTTGAGCCCGGAGGCCCGGCGGCTTCGCCGCCGCGGCCGGGGCTGCTTCTGGGCCGCCAGCTCGGGCTCCATGGCGCGGACGGGGGGGCTGGGGGTGGGGCAGTGGCCGGGTGCCCGGCAGACCCGCTGGGACGGGCACCGCGCCCGACCACTTCTGCCGGGAGAGCAGATCCTGTCAGGAGGGCGCCGCCACCGCCGCCGCCATCTTCCGGGGTTTGAAAATGGCGGCCGTGCGGCGGCCAGCCAATCGGGGGGCAGCGGGCGGTTGCTGGGAAACGTGAGGTCCCGCCCCGCGAGCGCGGAAGTGGAGGCGGGAAAGCATTATAGAGACCGCCTTGGGTTTTGTTTGTACTCGGTTTCCGAATTCCCAAGGCCCGGTTCCTACCGCGCGGCTAATCGATTAGGACAGGGCGAACTGGAGCCCGAGGTCTGTCCTAGTACTCGGGGGTGGAGGGGGCTGGGGGGAGGTGGGGGGGGAGAGAGATCGGAAGTGATGACCTGAACTGAGATTTGGCGGTTGGCCACATAGGAGCTAAATTACTCGTGAGAGGTAGATCCCAGTTACCTCAGGGAACGGAAATGTGCTCTCGGAGCGTCTCTAGGAAACCACCAAAACCCGGTCGCGAGTCGTCCTCGGGGGAGAGAGCCCCTCGCGAGCAAAGGGCGTGAAGGTGCATTTCATCCTCTAAGTCTGTGGAAGCAGCAAAAAAGCAGACGTCAAGTAAAGGACCTTCTCCCGTAAAAAAGACGGTCGTTACATAGCACGTTCCTTGATTTTAAATGTCACTTTCTGCGCGTCAGACGCTAACCGGGACCTTCTCCTTCGACACCATGATCGCATTTCTGGGAATCCATCCGGTGGAGTAAAACTCTATCGATCTCGAGGGGCGGCAGAATGGGCCCCCCGGAGGACGGCGCGGGGGCTGCTTGAGCTGTGCGCGCGTGGAAACGCCGGGCGCGGAAGGGGCGTCCTGACTCCCCGGTTCCTCCTGAGCGCTTCGGCGGGAGCTTGCGTGCGGAGAGCTGCGCTCCCGGTACCCCAAGAGGGAAACACTCTCACTGACAGAGATTGGGGGGACAGGAGGCAGCCCAAGGAGGCGGACTTCTGTAGAAACTGCACTCATTGAAGAAACTCTCGCCGTCCTTTGGTCTCAGACATTTCAGCTCCTTTCCCAACAGTTGCCTCTTCCTCTGACCTAGGGTGAAAGCCCTAAGATTTCGCCAATTCTTTGGGTCTTCGTTTTCCTATTGGGGCTCCCGCGTACTTGTGAAAATGTTTGCTTTTCCCCTGTTAATCTGCATTCTGTCATTTTCACTCTCATGCCCACCCGGACGCCCTGGGAGGACAGAACTGAAATTTTGTTGCCCGTAGACATCAAGATATGAATGATTAATGGCACTGATGTTTATAATATCAGAAAAAGTAAAGAAAGTTAAATAAAAATGATAGGGAAATGGTTAGTTATAGTTGATCCACTGGAAAGAATATTTTCAGCCCATAAAAATTAACTATAAATGGGGCGCCTGGGTGGCTCAGTGGGTTAAATTAAAGCCTTTGCCTTTGGCTCAGGTCATGATCCCCGGGTCCTGGAATCGAGCCCCGCATCGGGCTCTCTGCTGGCTGGGGAGCCTGCTCTGCCTGCCTCTCTGCCTACTTGTGATCTCTGTCTGTCAAATAAATAAATAAAATCTTAAAAAAAATAACTATAAAGTGTATAATGGGATAGGTACTGTAATTTTGAAACAAAAACATGGAATATAGACGTATTCAGTATATTTTGAGTTATGAATTATAAGATTTAAAAGAGGAAGAACATGCAATCAACGTATTAAAATTTCACTAAGTAGTCAGACTATAAGTACTGAAATTATTTTTACTTTCTTAAATTTCATAATTTTTTAATCACCAGATGCTGAACTTGAATTGCATTTATAACATGAGGAAAAATTCTTGTGTTACAAGAATCATGTTGAGATATTCTACCTTATCCCACTCTCCCCCAGAAATTAAAGAAAGTTTTGCTTTGCAGCAGTTAGAGCAAAACATACAGAAATGCTGTCTAAAGAGCTTTCTTTTTTCCCTCAAGTTTATTTATTTAAGTAATCTCTCTACCCAAGGGGGGCTTGAACTCATGACCCTGAGATCAAGAATCACATGCTCCTCCCACTGAGCCAGCCAGGCTCCCCTAAGGAGCAGGTTTCCACGCAAACATAGATTTACAAATATTCTTTTGGGTGTCTTTCTCAAAGATTAATTCAACAGCTAGTAGACTGGTATAAATTAGTACACAAACCAATACTTCTAAAACCTAGTCTCTTATACTCTCTAAATAAATAAAACTCTCTTTTTGTAAAACTGCTTACCAAATGATACCTGTCATGCTTGTTTTAGCAACCAGTAAGGTCATACAGTACGTACCAGCTGTATGTAAGTGGGGTTATAGAGGGAGAATGTTGGGAATGCACAGTGTCTTTTATTCAGCCACTTCCAGCAGTCTGCCTGATCCCTCTGCACCACGGGTACTTCAGTTCTTTCCCCAAGCCCTCAGATGCATGTTTTGCAGAAAAATGAGAATGAAAAGACTTTTAAAGATATCAAAGCTGTGCAGTCTTAAACTGCCAATGGGAAGGTTACTCTGATGGTAAATGTATTTGATGGAGAAACTGTCCAGTCATCATATCTGACCAGCAAAAGAGTATTGCTAGGCACAACAGGACAGACTGTTCGAAATCAGGCTTGTCGTTTCTTTGAATCTATCATGCGTGTTTGTGTGTAGGGGAAGGGAAAGCTGGTCATTGTTCTGCACCTGTCTATCATCTATTTACGATCTTGGTTTGGTTTTGGATATTTCAAGGAGAATAACAGTTAAATTGGAAACTGGAATGACAGCTGGGGGGTTTGAGAGGAATGGAACTTGGGAAGAAAAATGTGTGGCCAGGAGAAGTACAATTAATTAGAAGTAGATTGAGCCGAATTGCTTTTATGCTTAGATTGTCTGGGGAGGAGGCCATTGAAATTTCAAAGTACAGAATTCTGTTAGTTGTGGGGGAGGAGGGAGGTGGGAGGAGAGGGAAGAAGGTAGGGAGGTGGGCACCGTAGGAGTGGGAATGACAATGGAAAGTGATTCTGGCTGTGGCAGCCAGGGCTGCCAACAGAGAATTAGCAAAAATATCTTCAGAAATGTCAGAATATCAGTCAGAAAGAATTATTTCTCAGAGCCGAAGAATTTCTTGCTTAGAAGGTTACTTTTTCTCAATCACTTAGCCAGTGAGTTGACTGGCCTATATTGAAAAATAGTTAAGAACTTTGTAAAGAAAGGAAATCTTAACCATACACCCCACACTTTCATACTTGCAAGTTTTTTTTTTCCACTCTCTTTCAAAGACCTAACGACAGCTAACCCATGTGTCTATGAGGGTTCTACCAGAGAAATAGAGCTAGTAATAAATATTTATATATGTCTATATTTATATAAAAATGGAGGTTTATGTAGAAGAAAGATTTATATATTTATATGTATATGAGGTATGAAGTAGTGATGTATGTGTGTGTGTGTGTGTGTGCGTGCGTGTGTGTGTATGGAAGTGTATTTCATGGAATGGTTTATGTGACGTGGGCTCTATAAAATCTGAAGTCAGTAGGACAGACTGGAAGGCTGGCAACTCTTGGGTAGGAACTGAAACTGATGCTGCTGCTTTGCTTCTAAGGCCTTTCAACTGATTAGATGAGGCCCACCCATGTTATCAAGAGTAATATTTACTTGAAGTCAACTGATTGTCTATGTTAACCATATTTACAAAGTGCCTTCTCAGTTACAGATTAGTGTTTGATTGAATAACTGAGCCCCATGGGCTAGCCGAGTTGATACATGAAACTAACCATCACAACAGAAGACTTCTCCAGACTTGAAATTCCAATTATTATTACTTTAGGGAACTTTATTCCTTTAAGATTTAGTGTTTCAAGGAAGAAAGAAATTACTAAAAAAAAAAAAAAAAAGAAACTAATACTAAGATGCATTTCTTAGGTTATATTTCAAAAGAGACTTTTCTAATTCTGTTCTAATTCCTTTGCAAATCTAAGTTATCATAGCTCTAAGTGAGGTTGAGAATTAAAAAAAAATAATGAAACATACTAAAGGTGTCAGTGGACCAGGAAAGAGATAATTAAATCATCTGATTTTCCCTTATCTTGTGTCAAACTAAAAATAATCTGGGGCCAATGGGAGAAATTTGACACAGCAACAAAATAAACACGATTCTGATTTTATAAAATGAAACTGGATTATTCTTTGCCTTTATTATATGGAACTACCAGAACCCTAAAAATTTGGGGGATTATTGGCAGATAGAGACAGATAGGACTCACTTTATGAAGATCAAATTCTGTGACAAGTAGAACTCATAAATTCAGGAGAAAACTGCTGGAGTACACATGATTAAAGGAGCTCCCCATGCAGAATCAACAGATACAAGATGCAGAAGGAGTTTTAATGATTTGGAATCATTAAATTGGAAGGTACATTTGGAGCAGGTGAGTCAACTAGCCTCTTCCCCCTCCTCTGCTTGCAAAGTCTACTTGTCCATTGGCTAAAGCAGTGAGTGGGGACCCAAAGCTGGAGAGATGGAGCAGTGCTTCAGGACTATTCCAGGGAAGATGGGGAACACGAAAGCAGAAGACAGATAGAAGCCACTCCAGCAGTACATTCCAACCTTCCACCTTTATCACCAGAAACAGGCTGTAGAAAATAGCACCCACAGGCAGGCAAACAGAGGTCTAAGACAAAACAGGATAAAAGATAAAACCATGACTGTTAAAGGATTTAAGGAAAACCTTCACAATGAGAGGGATGTCAAAATCCTAAAGGGGAAAGAATTAGAACACAAAGAAAGAAACAGAAGACTTCACAAACACAAACAGCAGACTTCAGAGGGAGAGGTGAAACGCCAATTCAGCCATGAAAAGAAAATACACTAAAATTCTGGTCACTTAAAATAAAAATAAATGGGGCACCTGGGTGGCTCAGTCAGTTGAGCATCTGCTTTCGGCTCAGGTCATGATCTCAGGGTCCTGGGATGGAGCCCACATAGGGTTCCCAGTTCTGTGGGAGTCTGCTTCTCCCTCTCCCTCTGCCCTTCCACCTGCTTGTGCCCTCTCTCTCTCTCTCTCTCAAATAAATAAATAAAATCTTTAAAAAATTCTATAAAATAGGATAAAATAAAACTAAACCAAAAGACACATCGATAGCAGAACCCACACATATGAAAGGCAAATCAATCGGCCAAAGTTCTAGCTGAAGAATTTTCCAAGATCACAATGCAAAGACCCAGGGAAAGGAAAGTATGAAAGAAGAATATAGAGTCAAAAGGGCAACACTAAAAGTTTCAACTTTTATCTAACTAGAATCCAGGAGAGAGAACAGGAAGTATGGAGAGGAGAAAATAACTAAATTAAAAAGCCCAGGCCCAAGAAAGAGTAAGACCTGAGTATTAGAAGTATCCTCCAAGTACGGAACGAGGTGATTTTAAAAAGATTACATAGAACCACATCATGGAAATTTTCATGTTCAAAGAAATAAAGAGAAAAATTATAAAAGTTCTCAAAGAAAGCCTGTCTATAAGGAACAAAGAATCAGAGCAGTGTAATATTTTTTAATGGAAAGAAGGAATAATGGCCAGTATCTTCAGAGGTTTGAGGACATATGGTTTGGAACCTAAAATCCCATATTCAAACACATTGTTATTATTTAAGGGGGAAGAAAAGGTGAACACATTTGTGAATCTGCAGGAACCTATCAAATGTACCATCCACATAACTGAAAGAATTACGTGCATGTATAATCCAGCAACATGACTAATAAATCCAATGAGAAAGAATTAAGTGGGTTATAGGAAGCAGTAGTATATAAAGAAGCCAGTACAATTTATACTTATGCCTAAATAATTTTTAATGGCTAGTGTAAAAAAATTATTTTAGTGACACCAAAATTCCAGCTAATATCAATTTTGGAAGCAAGAGATGTGAGGATGGCATAAAAGGGGAAGATTGAGGGGTGCCTGGCTGGTTCAGTCAGTGGAGCATACTACTTTTGATTTCAGGATTATAAATTCAATCCCCGCATTGGGCTTAGGGATTACTTAAAATCTTTAAAAATTTTTTTACAAAGGGGGAAGACTGAAAATGTGTGTGTGTGTGTGTGTGTGTGTGTGTGTGTGTGCATGCACACGTGCGTGCATGTTTCTGTGGGTAATAGATTTCTAAAAGACTAAAATATATAAGATTAAAATAATATATAAATTAACAAATATAATCAAATTTGTATATTAAAAATTTGAGAGTAACAGAAATACTGGGAAATGAGCTATAACTTACAAACCACTAGAAAGAAATTGTGGTGTGCAAAGGAAATTCAATCAGTCTATCAAATTGGAGGAAAGTAAGAAAAGAAAAAAAGCCTAGTCAGTGAAAAATGTAAAGTAAGGCAAGAATATACTCAGGCATATTGGTAATCACGAGCAATGTGAACACACTACATTTTTGCACTGAGAGACAGAGACTCTCACTATCCTTACAAGAGACACATCCACAACAGGTTTAAAAATAAGCAATTGGAGTTCTAGTTCCAGTAATATGATGGGATAAGTTAGCTGGACCCCTTTGACCACTAAGTGAAACTAAAAATGCCGACTAACACACAAAAGAACATATCAAAAGCACTGATGAAAAAGACAGTAGAGCATTTCAAGGCCAACTCCTGAGGAAATGAGAGAGATACATGCAGGCCAGAAACTCCTTCTTGTGTTAAAGTTGCTTGCCAAACAGGGAAGCATTAATTTTCATGGACTCACTGGGTCCAAGGAAGAGGAATCAATGCCCAACCCAAGATAGTTTCATAGGAGATCCTCCTCCATAAAGTTGAACTCCCCAAATACTTATAGAGTAAGTGTAAGGCCACTCGACACTCAAGAGACGACAAGGTTTTTCCTCTGGTGTTGAGCAGAGCAGGACATTGGGAGGGTTGCCTCTCAGAATTATAAGATGGCCCTAGACCAAAAGGTAACCTAAAATCACTTCACTTGGATAGTCTGAAAAATAAAACTTCAGTGAATCAATTTAAACAGATAACGCCCCCTAGATGACTTGCAGAAGTAAACGCAAATTGTCTCTGGAGAAACATGTTCATTCCAGACCTCAAAGACTCCCTTCAAATAAGTTCTCAAAGAAAACCAGAAGTACACAGTCAAATACAAGTACATAAGGAGGGAAAAAAAAAAGCCAGTGTTGGTATGAATCAGAAAAAATAACTGACAGAGGAAACAGACCTGCAAAGATGTTTGTTTCATGGAATAATCAGTTAGAAGGAAACATCTACAGTTACTATGTCTGAACAAATAGAAGACAAGATGGAAGATATCTTGGGGAAATAGTCAATCACTGACCGCCCCCCCCAAAAAAAACTGGATGTAGCAGGTTTAATAAAAAAAAACTTCCAAAAAATGAAAAATATAGTCATTACAATTGACAACTTAGTGCGTGACTTTAAAAAAAGATTAGGTAAAGCCCAAAAAAGACAATGGATAAAGGGGAAGATAGCTGGAGAAATTAAGCAGGATGTAACACAGAGATACAAAGAGATTGCAAATAGGAGATGTTCAGAGACGTATAAGGTATATAAAGATGTCTAACAAAAAGGAAAGAGAAAATGGGAGGAAAGCAATACTCAAAAAATATCATGGCTGAGAACTCTAAAATTAAGAAAGACATGAATCTACAGATCATTAGATCCCACAAATCCAAAGCCAGACAGATAAAGAAATGCACATAAAGACAATTATGGTAAAACTAAAGAAGCCAAAGACAAAGATAAATTCTAATGCAACCAGAGAGACCTTAAAGAGAGCAACTCTTCTACTGACAACTTCTTGTAGGCAGGGGCAGGGGCCAGAAGCCAGTGGACTCAGGGAGAAATGCTGGCACAGAATTCCATACCCGATGAGATATCTTTCAGGAAGGTGGGTGAAATAAAGGCATTTGATACAAAAGAAAAAAAAAGTAATTGAAAGACCTCACTCAAGGAATTCTGAAGGATTTACTTCAAACAGAAGAAAAAAAGTAGGAGAAGGAATGAAAAGCAAAGAAAGTGGTAAAATAAACTGATTTTTATGAAACAACAACAATAATGCCGTGTTGGCTTAAATACATGTCATTGGCACAAAAGAAAGGGTACCAACAGATAACCTAGAACATGGGGACAAACAGATATAAGATAAAAGCACAAAATAAGATATCTAAACCCAGCTTTATTAGTTATTACATTGATATAATGGACTAAATTCTTCAATTAAAAGATAAATAGGAAAATATCCCATAATTTTTGTAATGTAAACTTACAAAGGACACATCAAAAATATGAGACTTCTGAAAGGTTTTTAAATTCTTAAGAATGCAAAATGATAGAAAATACATCATTCAGACACTAACCAAGAAAATAATATTGAAGTAGTAATACTACTATTCAGTAATAAAGAATTTAAGACAAAATCATTCATAGATATAGTCATTTTAAAGTGATAGAATATTTCGTTCCTTAGAATATCTCACAATTTAAAATTTACATGTTCTTATTAACATAGCCTCAGAATATATAAAACAAAAATTGTCAGAGAAACAATAAACAAATCAACAATCATAATGGGAAAATTTGACACATCTTTAAAAGGAATCAATACTCAAAATTTAGACTACACAGTAAATCAGTTTGAAATGTGTATCTAAAACATTGCGTCTGACAAACTACAGAATACATTCTTTTGACGCATTCACAGAACATTTTCCAAAAATTGACCATATAGCAGAACATGAAGGTTGTCTTGACAAATATATAAAGAGAGAAATCATTTAGAGTATGTTCTCTGATCTTAATTCAAATAACCAAAAATAACAGTATAAGTGTATGTTATCTATAATAATATCACAATTTAAAATAGAACAAATAATAAAATTAGGAATAACCAAAACGTAGAAAATCCCCATACATTTGGAAGTGGTGGTCACAGTCAAGGCACATGAGTAGGAGGTGAGAGGTAAAAAGGACACTTTCTTGGTTTGCCCTCTGTCCCAGGAATTGTTTGAATCTTATTTAAAGGGAAGATATTCATGTAGTCCTTATGCGCTAGAAAAAGCTATTTGCTATTGCATCGAATTTGATTCCTACTCTTTCCCCATCCATGCTTAATACATTCTTAATCCAGGAGGAGGATCTTTTTAAGAAGACAATTTTTATTTTTAACCAGAACAGGTTTAAGTTGGAAGTAGATTTGGGTACGCTCTAATGACATCACCTGTAGTTGTACACAGAGTTATCTCAGGCTGTTGGGGTCCCGCATCGCTGCTTTGGGGCAGAGAATGGGAAATTCAGGAAGGGGCTGTACTGCTTTAAGTGAAGCAGGTGTCACAGACTTCAGCTGGAGTCATTTCCTGCCCGGTGATAAAGTCCACCTGGGCCTTCGGCTTGGTCATTACCGAGGGCCAGCGGGGGCACCTCCAGATCAGCATGGTAAGTGGCTGGGGTCCTTGGACGTGGTTATCAGTGTTGCTGTGGTTTTGTAGCAAATTTTACTAACTGAATTTGGCCCTCTTCCCTGCCAGACCATCCTTAATACATTCTTAGTACAAGAGAAATAATTTTTTTTTTAAAGATTTATTTATTTGACGGAGAGAGAGAGATCACAAGCAGGCAGAGAGGCAGGCAGAGAGAGAGGGGGAGAAGCAGGCTCCCTGCTGAGCAGAGAGCCCTATGCGGGGCTCAATCCCAGGACCCTGAGATCATGACCTGAGCCGAAGGCAGAGGCTTAACCCACTGACCCACCCAGGCGCCCCGAGAAATAATTTTTAAGGAGACATTTGTTTCTTTTGGTAACTGTGTGTGAGGCAGACTTGGAGAAGCTCTGGTCTGTTCACCTGTAGCTTTGCTGCTTTTAGGAAAAGCTTAGTGAATTTGCAGTTTGTTCCCTGCTTTTAAGCGAAGTAGTGAAACAGGAACCCTTCCTTCCTTTAGTTCTACACTTGTTTTGGACCTGCTGTGCTGATTTTTCTGTAGAAACCAATTGCTCCGCTTTTAGCTATGCGTTTAGAGTTTCTGGGGACTTCAGACCCGGGTCATCAAGGCTAGACTCATAAATGCACGACAGGGTAAAGTGCATGGCCATCTCCTCATCCTCTCTTGAGTTTCGTTCTTGGGGGACAACAATGAACATAGTTACTTACAGTAATTCCTGTTTGGGGATCATCTCTTAAGATCCACTCTCCCTTTAATGTCTTATGTGCTAGTTCCCGTAGTTTTTGGTGTCTTAGAATTTTAAATTCTTAAATGGAAACAGCCTTTCATACTGCTTTCTTATCTGATATTCTCACTCCCTTAGACTCTTTCTCTCCAACATTCTAAGGATATTGAAGTTATTTTGCTCTTAAAAATCATGCCTTCCTACATGAGGGATCCCTGCAGTAATGGAAACGTTCTGTTGCTTGACTAAATTTCATTCTGGGGATGGTATTTTTCAGTATCACCTGGCAAGATACTAACGGGGTGGAAAATGGGTACGGGGTACGTGAGATCTTCATTCTTTCTTAAAACCGTGTATGAATCTACTGCTTATCTTTATTTCAAAATAAAAAGTTAATTAGAAAATTGTGCCTTCCTAGTAATTTAGATAAACATTGTGGCAGCTGATGTGCTGTGATTGATAATATCAATATTGAATGGGCAGTTTTAAAAGATTTTATTTATTTATTTGACAGAGAGAGAGATCTCAGGTAGGCTGAGGGTGGGGGAGGGGAAGCAGGCTCCCTTCTGAGCAGAGAGCCTGATGTGGGGCTGGATCCCAGGACCCTGAGATCATGACCTGAGCCTAGAGCAGAGGCTTTACCCATGGAGCAACCCAGGCGCCCCTAGTGTGGCTAATGTTTTAACAGATAGTTTGGAAAGGAGGGACTGGCTAAGAGAAGAAGGTGAAAATAGCCTTCTGTGCCCTGGGACACAGTTAAGTCATAAACTCAGCTGCTTCTCAAACTGGGAAGGGCGTGACTGGTCCTTCTTGAGCCAAGTGTTCCTGTCAAGTTTGAAAAGGACCATACCACGCCCATGTCTGAACCCCTTGGGTAACAGACTGTGTAAAGAGCAGCAACTGCTTTTCCACGTTGGTGATTATTTTTTCTCTGGGTACTTGGAGCAGATGCGTGTGCACCCGCCATAGCCTGGGTGGTAAGCTGGGGGTGCTGTGAGAGAAATTGACTTGTAAGTGGCTCAAAAGATGGGGAAACCATGAAATGAACCCCCTGTTCAGCATTTTTACCTAAATCTAGGGAGTTTTGATCTGATTACAGTAGCTGTACTGTACTGAGATCATTTGCAGTCCAGCAGGTGTGGGAGGAAGGAAGCCGTGCTTTCCAGACAAGCATGTTAGAAGCTCGTTTATGATGGAGCATGCTGTTTGATTTTTTCTGTGCTGGACAGACGTTGGGATCCTGGGTGAGGTGCTTCCTGAATTGAGTTCACAAACTTTGTCGTGAGAGACCCGTAGTTGCATGGAGAAGGCGTGGGGCGGGGGGAGTTCTACTCAAGTAGTGAACTTGAATTCCTCATAAAACAGAGAGGGCTGTTAGTCCTTGTGAATCGAGGAGACAGAGTGCAAGGGCGTGATGTGGTGGAGCAGGAACAGAGTCCAGGTTGGATGGCAGGGCTGTGACCGGCGAGAGCTCCCTCCCTCCCTGGACTAGTGGTCTTTTCGTGGTTGATCTCAGACCTTGTCCAGTGGAAGAGCAGCCTGGACAAGGGCAGGGCTGCTGATCGGCTCACCAGGCTAACAGCTGGAAGGGGAGCCTACGAGCCCTCCTGCACAGACCTGTCCCATGCCCACTGGCAATCAAAACCCCACAACATTCAAATGTGTGAATGCTGCCCTTGTGGTTTTTCTGGGTCTTTTCTTTCCTTTTCTTAGATGAGTACATATTCGTGTCTGTTTAAATGTCCAAAACAGTTGTTGGCCTTTAAAAAGAAGGACGTGAGGGGCGCCTGGGTGGCTCAGTGGGTTAAGCCTCTGCCTTCGGCACAGGTAATGATCTCAGGGTCCTGGGATCGAGCCCCGCATCGGGCTCTCTGCTCAGCAGGGAGCCTGCTTCCTCCTCTCTCTGCCTGCCTCTCTGCCTACTTGTGATCTCTCTCTCTGTCAAATAAATAAATA